>NC_061106.1:35785345-35828604 GCF_015104395.2 Macrobrachium nipponense
CGCTCCTCTTGAGGATACAGAGGTATCTGTATTTTTTCAAAACAATAGATTAAAGTTTGAAGTAAGTTTTCTGCATGAGTTTTATTGTTAAGTGGTGCACCAATTTTTATGTGGTGTGTTTTCGTAAGGTAGAGTGTTCGAGTTATGTGATTGCTTACCTGCTTCTTCTTCTTGATAATGTGTTCTGCAGTCTGGTTTTTTAACTTTATGCTTCTTCTTAATGTTAGTTCTGGATTAGTAATCTTACTAGGTTAAGGCTTAGTCTCTCAGGAGAAGTTTGAATGAGATGAATGGCAGAGTTTCTTTCTTTACTTATGCAAAGAATTAGAGTTCCAAGTAGAACTACAACACTTATAAATCTATTGTTGGACTATGACAATATTTCTGCTTCTGTACCCAATGACGGCTGCCAGTCCTCTCTGACTTCTTCTGTCAATCTCAACTTGAGCCACCCTCGGTTCGAATTTGGCACCACCTCCTTAGTGGGTGTAGATCTTGGTTCTCCGCCCAACTGGATTCTTGATTTGTGGAGTGGTGTTTCCTTATCTTGTCCCCATCCCCTTTTAGGTGGGGTTAACATGTTAATTCCTCCTTTTCCAGGTGGATTCAATAATTTAACATGTTAATACCTCCTCCCGGAGGCAGAGCTCCATTATCGAATGAAGCTGAGTAAGTTTGGTGCGAAACCCAATTCTCTCTTTTCTCTTTTTCTCGTTATTTTCACTGTACTTTGATTATTCACTCAGTTTTTACGCTACCCTATCTACTATTATTTCTTATAGCTATCATTACATTATAACATTCCCCCGCAAAAAGTAAAAAAAATTAAGTTGGATGAAGATTAAGTTTTTTTTTTTTTTTTTTTGCATCTGTCAAAAATGTTGCAAAATCTCGAAAGCAGCAGTAGTAAAGATATGAGCTGTGCTACTAACTTCTTGTTTTCTGGTTTATCTATGATGTCTTTCATGTGATTATGACCTTTTGAAAACTTGAAATAGTAAATGACAAGCAATGTCTGAAACAAATAGAGGACAATCAAGAGCATCATTCAACAAATCTTTAGGTACTGTGAGTGATAGTTCATATTTACATTGAATTATGATGTGATATAGTGAATCTAGAATTTCAAATTATATGTTAATGTTGTTTCAGGTTGCACAGGCAATCATGATACATGTTACTAATGGATGACAAATTTGGATGAGAAAATTTGGAGTTGATCTTTAAACTAGAGTTGCTTCATCATGAACTCAGCACCTATTTACAGGTGCTTTCAGTTGTCCCAGACACTACAGCCTTTTGTCTAATAGACAGGAGACTAGGAGTAGTGCTATTTATGTGCCACTTGGATCTTTAAGTTAACAACAGGTAATCCTCAACATTTTTGTGTCTGCTACACTAGAAATAGCTGAGCAGAATTTCTGCAGGCTTAGCCAGCCACTTTAGGGATAGTTTTTGAAGGTGTGCTGTCCCTCTTCAACAACTTCCTTTTTTTTTATTGATAATGCAAGGCCCATTATTCCAGCCAGGTTTCCATCTCCTAGCATTCGCACCTGTGTTTACTGAAGTGTTATGTGCATGAGCACTGTCTTTTGTTTGTTATTGAGGCTGTGTCCTGTCAGGTGCCAGAAGTATTTTTGGCTTCTTCAATCACCTTTGTGAGACATGGACCACATCTATTGTGTAGTGGATGTTGTAGATGGTCTTCTCACTAACTGTCATTCTGCAAGATATATATAATGGAATTTGTTGCCTGCCTAGTTAATGCTTTTCTGCAAGAGGAGGATATAAAAGGTGAGACATGCCATTGAATGCTGCTGCTGAAGTTTTTGGATCATCTGCATTGAAATTTTCAGTCTCCACTTTTTGACAGATGATGGGAGCTTTTGTAGTGGTCAACAAATGCCCCCTCTAGAGATGAGATCTTGGTCAAGTGATGAAAGTATAAATTATGCTTCTTGGACTGGTCCAGTTGCTAAGCCAGTAGATGTTCTTGTTATGCCAGATAACTGCTATGTGTCTTGGTTGAAGGTTGCCTGTTCTCATCTCTGCCAGGATTTAATGCAGCCACTGATATCTTGTTCTTTGAGACTACAGCAATGAGATTTTACAATGTAACCTTAATGTCAGTGGCAAATTTAATTACTGGAATCTGGAATTCCAGGATATTTGCTATTTTCATTGTAGTAATAAATAAAAACACAATGGATGGATTTGTGGTAATATATTGTGGGAATGGGTAGTAACATCAAGGGACAGCTTTTGTACTTTCGGGGGAGAACTTACAGTATTTTTTCATTCTCTCATTTATGGCATCTTTAGAAATGTAGAATTTTAGAGGTAGCACTAGCAACTATATAACATATGTGGAGAGTATCATCTCCTGAGCCAGTTCACTCCTAAACATCACAAGTGTCTTATTTTGCTCTGATGTAGGATTCCTCCTCTTTATTGACATCTCACAGAAAAATGAGACTTGGATCCCTTACCTGTCTTAGTACCCATAATCTTTCCATGATCCTGCATTGCACAAAGCATTCTGGTGGCATTAACAGCTTGGAACTCTCTTCCAAATGTGAATCCTTAATTGTGTGATGGGTCATATTGAAACATCAAATTTTTAATATAACCAGATTGATTTTTTCAATATGAACCCTATTGACTTGACAGCTAATATTTCAGGCTATGCAAGAAGTGAGGTAGTTACCTTAGGATTCAGGTGGAACATGTACAGTACTGCTGCTGCTCTTTTGTCTTTTTTAGACAAAAAGTTGAATGTCTGTGAGTTATAAAGACAGTTGATGGCTTGCTACTGAAAAGAGTAAATTTTTATTAATCCATATTTTTTTTTATTTCAGAAGACCTGAACTTAATGTCATGCAGGCACTGTTTCCGTACATTTTTGTGTGAAAGAATTACAACAACACATATTACATGTAATACTATGTAAAAAGGATTTATTGTTTATACCGTTAATCTAGATTTAAAAAAAAAAATTTACTGATACAGTAAAACCTCTCCTGGGCCCCCTTGGGGTTTGCGGGCTCACAATTTGCAGTCTCAGCAATTTGTGGAATTTTCTGTGGAACCTATCTGTAAATTATTCGTGGGAAAACTCATCCATACTACTTTAAGCCAATCTCCTCAGCTAGTTTTGCTGGCCTTTCCAAGTGTTTTTCCTCTCCTGCTCCTCCAGCTTCTGCCTCTGCCTTTTATATGAGGAACCAGCTTATAGAAAAGTAACAGGCTTCCCAAGATGGTCCAGTCCTCATCTTCCAAGAAAGCCTTGAGAGATGGATGTTTGGCTCTCGGACAGAAGAGAGCAGGCAAGGCAGTCCTGCACTCCTCCTCCATCCACATCTTTCGAGCAATAGGTACCAATCTTAGGCTACCAGAGAAGCTCCTTCCCCTGGGAGTTGCAGCCTCCTCCACGGGGGGATTCTTCTTGTCTAATTGATTTGTCCTGATATACGGCCTTCACATTGGCCAAAATTATGTTCTCAGCCACTGAACTGACCATTTTATTAAGGGCATTTTAAGTTTTTGAAGTTCTTAGCTTTTTGGACTGGACTATAGGGCCGCTGGCCCTCACAGAAGATTTGTCTGCAGACTGGCTAGGGGTTTTATCCTGCGCAGATAAAGCCATTTGTTATGGCTCCCTAGAATTGGTTTCCCAATGTTTCTCTGCAGGGGTGTTGAAGAAGAGAAATCTTTGGTCGTTCTTTCACTTCCAAGGGCATTACACCATCTCAGAAATCTGTGCTCCTTTTTTTCGCCTCTTAGATTGCCCTCATCTGTTCCCGTAATCCACAGTCCAGGAGGCAGCTTTAGCTCTGCAAAAAAAACATCACAAGATCTTCTAGTTCAATCATCCAGGTGCTTTAAGGATCCATTCTCCTTCAGTTTCATGAATGTCTTCCCTCTTCAACTCTTCAACAGCAGCCCTTTCTATGCAGTAGAGCAATGTTTCAGTCCAGACCTCGCTCCAAATATCTGCATGATCCCTCCAGTCAAGAAAGCTGCTACTTGTAAATGAAAAGTCATATCCTCTGTGTACCTTTAGGAGTCAGGCTTTTCCATTTTTAGGAGAAATGGGAAGCCATGGGTATAAAGCAAAAGAGTCTCTCTAGCCTAAAAGGGGGCTACTCCATTCCACTTATGGAGAATTCTCCCTTAGTGTCATCGCCCATTGTATTGACAACCTACTTGGTGGGCTCAGAGAGGTTTTTTGCCCTTGCAGAGGAGGTATTGTCTCTTCTCCAACTTTTTGTGGTTCCCAAGACTTCCGGGGGTTGGAGACCAGTCCTTGATGTAAGTGCCCTGAATTTCTACTTTTAGAAAAACCTATGGAAATGAGCCAATCAGTCCTGTCTTACATCTGCCATGGCAACTGGATGGTGACGATTGAAATGCAGGACGCATCCTTCCATATTTCAGTACATCGGGACTCCAGAAGTATCTCAGGTTTGTGTTTCAGGTCAAAGCATTTCTGTGTTGAGCTCTGCAATTTTTCACAGGCATTCTTGTCCCTTTGGCATGGAGGACCTATGGAAGGCCCTTCTAGCCCAGGAACTGGGCTTATTCATCAACATTAAGAAATCTCAAATTTGTGCTGTCTCAAGTGATTCTCTATTTGGGGATGACGATAGACTCAGACTTTTCAAGCTTTTCCATCCCCCCAGAAGAATTCATTGTACTTCCAAACAGTCCACTGATTCCTCCGCCTCTCATCCCGTCTTCTAGGAACTCTCCCATCCATCAAGAAGTTGTCAGTCTGGGAAGACTAACACATGAAAGGGTACTGCAATGTTTCAAGAAAGCAAGCTGGAACAGGAAGACACATCCAGACTCATTCATCTTTCCCATTACCCCGGAAATCAAGGATCTGCAATAGTGGCTTTCAGAAAGAATGCTTTTAGAAGGCAAATCTCTCCACTGAGCCCCAGCCTAGCATTGTACTTAGACATTTTGGATGTGGGTTGGGGAGCATACTGGAAGGCAAAGCAGTTTCTGGATTGGTCTCCACCAGAGAAGGGATCCTCATATCATCGTGAGAGAATTGTAGGGAATTCACCTGGGTCTTCAATCCTTCGCAAGAGAAATGTTCAACAAGACAGTAGTGGTTCATTCAGACAATACCACTGCTCTCTGTCTTACATAGGGAATCAAGGTACATAAGGAATCAAGGGGGCACTCACTCCTCCCTCTATGAGGCAATGAGGGACCTCCTCTTGTGGGCAAAAAAGAACGACCATATTAATTACAAGGTTCATTCAGGGCAAGCTGAATGTCCAGGTGGACAAGCTCTTGTTGCAAACAGATCTTACAGAATGACTCGCAGGTATGCAACTGACCTGTGAAAATTATGGAGAAAACCTTCGATAGATCTCTTTGCGACATCGAAGAACCATCGCCTCCTGCTGTTTTGCTCTCCCGTCCTGAACCCTCTGGCATGGGCTACAGATGCCATGCTTCAGGAATGGACAATTTTAGACCTGTAAGCCTTCCTGTCATTCAGCATAGTCAGGGAAGTTTTGAACAAGTTCATGACACACCATTCTTCAGTGACCCTGGTGGCTCCGTTCTAGCCTCAGAAGGAGTGGTTCATGGACCTTCTAAGTACTATTATAGGGTTAGTTTTATTGGCAATCAAAGAAAGCTTGAAAGAACAGTAGTATTTCGGAGACAATAAAGCTAAGATAAGCAGTGGGTTCGTTGTATTGCCAAGCCTTCTCTCCCTTTGCTAGAGAGAGGGCGAGGAATTGGCTTCTATTAGATCATAACAGTAGAAAAATAGAAAGGCTGATCACTCACCTGCAGCTGTGTCCATCCAGCACATGACGGTTTGAAAACATATCCTCTGCCCGCTGTAAAAAAACTGGTATGGGAAAGGAAAAGGAGGGAGGACACACACACGCGCACAGACTTTCACTTCTGCTGTACACCTTAGACCATACGGTACCTGTCCCACTAGGGGAACTAGACGAGCTACACAACTTAAGCAGCCACCACAGGACCAAAGGAAAAATTGTTCTAGGACATATAGGCAATGTCCTTCAGGTAAAAGGAGGTGATCTTTATCTGACACAACCACACGCCTGCTCTCAGCACCAAATGTACTAGTATTGACTGATTTTCCTGAATGTGAGGGATGGGGACAATGTCCCTAACTTTGTGAGCTCTGGGTGGTTGGAAACATACTCAAGTCACCTAGGGCCTGAGGTGCAGAGCCCTTTTCAGGTAGCACTGCAGCACTAACTGGACAAAGTAGCATCTCTTCTGGCGTTCGTTGCTTACAAAGTCTTCTAGGGAGGGGATTGAGAAGGACTCGAATCTGATGTCAGGGACTGATGGGATCTGAGTCTTCTCTACGAATTCCAGGATAAATTCGAATGAAACAGATCCCTTCCCCTCAAGTGCTTAACATTATAAGAAAGACTGGGATGGATTCGCCTACTCTCTTTGCCGATGCCAGGGGAAAACAGAATACAGTCTTGAGGGTCAGATCTCTCTTTGATGACTCTCATAAAGGCTTGTAAGGTGCATGGAGTCAGGCTTCGAAGGATGAGAGTCATCCCACTCAGGGGACCTAAGTTTCCTGGGAGGGCAAGACTTTTATAAGCTTCTCATGAACATGGAGATCTCCCATAAGGAAAAAGAGATCTATGTCTTTTAGGCACAGGACAAGGCCCAGGGCAGCTCTGTAGTCCTTAATTGCTGAGATAGATGCTTTTCTAGACATAGGAAGATGAGAAAGTCTGCTACCTGCTGAACAGTAGTCCGACCAGTGAGAAACCCCTTCCATGGCATCAACCACAGAAGATGGCCCATTTCCCTTGATAGACATCTGTAGAGGATTTCCAAAGATATCCAGATATCTCCTGACATCATTCGTTGAGAAAAGTCTCTCACTCACAGGAGACACTAGATAGTCTCCAATCATGAAGGGATAGTGACTACAAACTTGTGGAACCTCTACTGTGGGGATGGCAAAGAGGGTGTGCCATGGAGGAATTTCTCTCTGTGCCTAAAATAGCAGGAGCTAGCAGGTCTGTTGCACCAACTTGGCCATGGCAAGCATTTGGGAGCCACCAGGGTCATTGTGAGATCCATGGTGATCATTACCATTTTAATCACTGACGAATAAGACAAAACGAAGGAAAAGCATACAGGTCAGGATTGTCCCATGGGTGCTGAAAGGCGTCCTCTGCTGCAGCCCAACGGTTTGGGATGATGAGCAAATGTCAGCAACTTCCTTTGTGCCGGGTTGCAAAAAGGTCTACCACTGGTCATCACCCCAAAGAATGAACAATCTCTCCTGACGTCTGGGTGTAGGGACCATTTTGTCCCTATCACTTGACCCTGATAACTGAGTTTGTCTGCCACTAAATTTTTACTTTGTCTAGCGAATGATGACAAAATGAATATACATGCAAAAATGTATACATGATACAAAAGTATTTATTAATACAATAATTAATTTAAAAAATATTGTCAGCAAAGATAAAGACATTGCACAGAATACTACAAAAATGAAGTACTAATAATGAAGTTAATAATTCTGGGGATTTTACCTGAATGACAGTGTTCCAACATATACTGAGTAAGGCATTTAACTATTGGAGATTCAGGGCTTTGTGTATGCGTGTACAAGGCTACTGGCTGAATATTTTATTTTTTGGCTTTATTTTGTTCATGAACTAAAGTGTTGGGGATTTCATTGATCACAAAATGGCATAATTATGAGTAATGGTTGTTATATAACAAAATATTTCTACATCTGCTTAGTAATACAGATGAAGATATCATCAAGTACGTTCAATTATCAGTTTCACATACAGTATATTAGCAAGACCACAGGCGATATCTGACACTTGATATACATATATACAGGCAGTCCCCGGGTTACGACGGGGCTTCCGTTCTTGGACATGTCGTAAGCCAGAACATCATCAAAGACCCTAAGAAAACCAAAAAATTACTTTTAATGCTTGGGGTGCATTGAAAACTATGTAAACTGCATTCTTATGGCATTTTTACATAAAAAAACCTTCAAATATGATTATTTTGCATTTTTGGTGTCATATTTCATTTGCCAGATCAGCTTTGTAGGTGTCGTAACCCTGTAATATGCGTCGTAACCCTGGAAATAAATTTCTGATAAATATAATTGAAAAAGCGCCTTAACCTCGGAATGTCGTTAAGCTGAACCTGTCGTAACCCCGGGGACTGCCTTACTATCAAGAAAGTATTATGTAAATTATCTTATTCAATATTTTTATGACCTATTGCTTAGTTCATTGTGTATGCTTATTCTGAATGTGTGCCACAAAGAATGTAAGTAACAATTATAAAGTATGTAACCTTATGTATTATAGTTGTTATATATGCTGGAATAATTCCATTTCTGAATTGAAATACTATCTAAGTAAATCCTGTCTGGACTCAGTCTATGTATGAACATTCAAAAATTAAGGTATCAACAGTTTTATATATATGTACACACCACACACATTGTATATATATTAATATATATATATATATATATATATATATATATATATATATATATATATATATATATATATAATATATATATATATATATATATATACTGTATATATATATATATATATATATATATATATATATATATATATATATATATATACACATACATACATACATACATACACACATACATGCAGTGGTCCCCCGTATTCACTGGGGATGTGTATCCCCCCCCCCGTGAATAGTTAGAACCCGCGAATGTTTGGAACCCCTATAAAAATGCTGAAAACAGCCTATTTTGTTAGTTAAAACTTAAGAAAAAAGAAAAACCCAGTAAAAATGTTTTTATACTTGGTTTTTTTTAATAGTTTTATCACAAAAAGTGCATTTTATGATGAAATTGAATAAAAAAAACCCAGGAATTGTGGATATTTCTCAGAAAAATACCGCGAAATGTGCAAATTTTCCGGGAATAATGCAGGGAAACGTTCCCGAGAGAAATCCGCGAATGTGTGAGTCCGCGAATCCGGAGAAAGCGAATATGGGTGTCCACTGTGATATATATGTATATACCATATATGTATGTATGTATACTCCATTATTTTCTGTGGAAGCTCTTGATATAATCTGCTTAAACATTTTGTTACTTTTTAGGAGCATCCAGCTGAAGTGAGGAAAGGGACCAGAAAAAAGAAAAGTAAAGGTGTCACTAGTCTTCCTACCCAGCCTGGGTTGCTCTTTGGTCACCGAGAATCTCGCTTATCAGTACAGGTACAGGAGATGTTTCAGTATCTTATAATTTAAACAATCTTGTATAAATTTGTTTTTGATCAGTGGTAGGCAAATGTTGAAAATTAGTTTGTTCAAATGCTGTATTTATTATTTTCATCTAAACTCAAATTAAGTAGTCTACCCTTATGCTCTTAAGCTAGTTTTTCTGGATTAGTTTTTGAAGTATCAAAGATATCCACTTTGGAAATTAACATTTCATACAAGTAACTTACCAGGTAATTACTAAACTAACAATAATACTCAAACGGCATCCTAAATTCAGTATTCATGGTAATGCGACTGTTGCCAACAGGGGGTGGGTGACAGGCCCCGTCCACAGCAACAGGTACATGGAAGCAACAGGAGCCGTACAGTGACATTCTATTTTATGCCAGCACAACCGACAACTGTCGATCTCTGCCCTCCTGGTTTCCTGATTTGCTGGTTGTTCTATTTAGGTTTGTTTTTACAATTAGCTTATTTTCCTTTTCCAGCTTGGTGTGTCTGATTCTAGTACTTTCATTCTTCACTATCGTAGCAAGGACCATATGACTAGACTAGACTAGACTAAGCTTTGCTACGATGCACATACCATGTGCACTAAGTGTAGGGGGACATATGTTCGAGTGTAGGGGACAGGTATGTTCGAGGGAGGTTAAGTGTTCTGAATGCAAGGATTGGGATGATAGCAGATGGAAGGTGCTCGAGTCTCATCATAATAAACTTGAGAAGAATGAGGTCAGGAAGGTGGCCACTTGCGCTGTAAGTAGGCCCTCTTTTTGAGTAAAGATTCTTCTCCTAGCCTAAAGGACAGACTCTGTCTGGCTCTTCCTTGTTCTACCCTTGGACATTGTCTCTCTCCTATCCTCAGTCCTCCTTCTATTCCTCCACAATACTCCTGTGCTCAGCTCCCTTGCTTCTGACCCTGATGCCATTGCCTGTCTTGAGTCAAGATTAATTCTAAGTTTGATAAGAAGATTAATTTAGTTGTAAGTACAGTGATTGAGATAGGGGCATCTCTTCATGTCCTTATGGATAAAATTGAGTTTCTTGTGATAAAGTGTCTGATGGCAAAGTGTCAAGTGATGTGTTAGTGGAGGAGGTGGCTTCTCATCCCATTGGCGCTCTTAGACAAAGGTCACTCTCCTTCTCCCCAATCAATGCACCTGGGAGAAGACATACCGAAGGTCCAAGTGAGGTGGGGTTTGCCCACGGTTGATTTTTGGCACTTATCAGCGCCAATAGCCTGATTTTGGCGCTGATAACTGGTTGATGGCACCTCTGTTAGTTAATTAGTATTGGGGCCAACACTGTATTTCTGGGCCTAACCTGTGTCGCTCCGTGAAATAGTTCCTATAGCACTCATTTCTAAGGTATAAATATTGCTAAATATACAAGAGAAAAAAGCTATATGGTTATGCCAGAGTTTCCTGGCTCGCTCACCCTTATTTAAGGGTGTCGGTATGGAAACTGGGGCGTGTGAGACCACTATCAGAGAGGTCCCCTGCCATTTAGTCTTTTCCTTTCTCAATATTCCCACTCGTCTACAGAGGAGAGCCGTTCCACAGGCTATCTACTGCCCGCTACTGCTACAACTAGCGTCTTGTTTATCATTTCCTTCGATAGCACTGGTAACGCTTACACGTGTTGTATCTTTCGCTGTGTTTTCGTGCGAATTTCCCTTGATTTAGAAGATGGTGAATGTCAGGAAACTGCTGCATCCAAGTTGAGTACTGCACTAATAGTATTCATGGTTTAGGGTAGTGATGATCATTATATATATGTTTATATTTGGTAATGAGCAAGGGAGCCGGCATGACGCCGCTCCCAGGTCAGACATTTCCGCGATCGCTACCCGCAGTATATTTACCCTCATATTGGCACCCAATTGGTCTCCCATATTAATTGGAGTCGCCTTTTTTGGACAGATTAGCAGTTCTTCTGTTGGTAATTATATATATATATATATATATATATATATTATCTATATATATATATAGATATATATATATATATATATATATATAATATATATATATTGTTACGAAGTGCCAAGTATCTGGTTACTACACTTACCATTCATTTAATGTTACCTCACAAAAGCCAGACACCTGAAACACCTCATAACATGTTTAACGACCTGATACTCTAAAGGCAACAGTGATCCCTTAACACTTACCAGTATTGCAGAAAATCAGACTAAGTTCATCAAAACAGGTGTGGGTAAGGTCTTGTAAGTAATTAAATTAATCAAAGGGCATCACTCACTCCTTCAACAACTTTAAAAGTCTTAAGTATTTCCCTGATTTCAGAAGTCTAAGTACTTCCCTGGTTCTAAGTCACTTCAATTAAATTGAAGGAAAGCAAATCAATTACCACTCTATGTCTCTACCTATCATAAATATAGTCATAATCATATATACTTATACTGGTGTAAGATAAAGAAACACTTATAAAAATTTTAAATACAAAAAATATATTATTAAATTCAAAATTTATAAGTGAAATTCACAATATCAGGGAAAATTACTGTTACTTGAAAAACCAAAGTATAAAGTTTAATTAATTCTTGAATCAAATTAAGTAAAATTAAATCAAAATTAATTTATCACAAAATTCAAGAAAATTAACTCAATCAAAATTCAAAAGTGTTAGGCAATAACTGAAAATTTGAAATTAATTCACAAGTGCTAAACAACAATAAAACTTGAAAAGAATTCTAAGTAAATGCAAATTAATTCACAAGTGTTAAATTTAATTAAATGTGCAATGATAAAGCAATGAAAATAACTAAGTCAATTAAATTGTGAATGCAAATGAAAATATAAAACAAAAAGACACACTTCAATAAGAAAATGAATAAGTGCACAAACAATGGAACAGACACAAACACAAAAAATATCAGCAATGTGTAAAAGTGTAAATCTTTTTCATTCAAAAACACTGTAACCAACAGTTTTTACCAAACCTTCGTAACAGACAACAGTTCCTATCAATTATTAGTTAAACACAATTCCTATCCGTTATTAGTTAAACACAATTCCTATCCGTTATTAGTTAAACACACTCCCTATCCATTATTAGTTGCACTAATAAAAAATACACACTTTACCTTTTTTGGTATACCAACTTCTTTCTTTCTCTTGTATATTACACTTTCACAAAAAAACCAGGCGCCGTTACGAAATGTTTGTTCAGATTCCACAAAAGAAATTAAATAAACTAAATAAATTCTAAGAAATATCAAATATAGAATTCTCACAAGTTATGAGTGACCAAATTTACGTTACGTTAATATAATCTCGATGTCGAGTGAGAGAGAGAGAGCGAGAGAGAGAGAGAGGGAGATCTAACTGCCTCGAGGTCTTAAGATCGAATGAATATCTCTTCCTTCATGGAAACTGGGCTAGGCAGATGACAAATACGTTCTGGGTACGAAAGCTTCCAGAAAGTTCTGAAATCTGACGCAATCTTACACACATAATGTGCAACATCCACGTGGGACTTGACAAAGATATACATGTACAAGACAAGACTGCTCAACAGATACGTACCCGATTGAAAAGGAGGGTAAACGATAATTAAGATTGAGATGTTTTGACGACAATGAGCTCGCTATCAAACGCGCTGACAGAGCAGGAAGCAAACGGATCTATCGCAGACTCTAATCTTAAAGTGCTGACATAAAAGTTAAACATTTGCAGCTTTGAAAAGACAAGGATCTCTCTCTTTACGTTATATATATATTCTTTTACAAGATGTAAATGCGAAATCTGAACACACATTTTAAAACATCCTATTCTAAGCTATCTAGGAATCTGAAAAAATGTTGCACAATCTACATGACATTTCAAGAGGGGAAAACATGCATTTTGAAAGTAGCAATATATAATAATATATTTATTCCTGACGGGGGATACTAGCCTACCGCAGCCGAGCCGCATGCTCCGGAAGGTAGCCTAGGTCTGGGATTCCTGTTATACATCTTTTATGTTGTCTTCCATCCAATGAATTGGGTGGATGCTGTATTTTACTTAGTATATTAGCCTCTTAAATAAGAGACTTCTTGTCATACGCGGGAGGGCTTCGGCCCTTACCGTAACCTACTGACGGTCCCGTGAGCTACCTGGTCTTCCTAGCCAGTTTCGGTTATAAAAGCCGATTTGGCGGGTTAGCTAGCTGCTCAGAGCCTTCCTGAACAACCTCATCAGATTGTTACGATTTGCAAAGGTTAGGCAGCCGCTCGAGAGGACTCATTATCTCTCTCTCCCTTTCCCCCGCGACAGGACGAGTTGTATTTCATTTTATCCTAGTGATATTGAAATATGTGTTATTTTGCACGTATTGCATGTTATAGTAGGTCTATGGGCCTCCTGCTCCTGTTCAGTTGGGCCAAGTCGACCGCGTGGTTGCCCACCTGGTCGGTAGTGGCTCCAACTGATCGCGTGTGGGCCACCCCTCTAGTCGACCTCCCTCCCCCTGCCCCCACCTCGGTGGGGGACGCGGCTCGCCTATGCTACTCCACGTAGCCGACCCGAGCTCTCGCATAAGGGGAGGAGGGTAGGGAGTACAGTCGGGGGGTAGGTCCGCGTCATGCTCAGTGTGGGGTGGGTACAGGGGGGATGCCCACCCTGGCGAGCCTTGACTGGCCACCTGGCTCGTCGGGACGGTGTGCTCCACGTGTCACTATATCGTGTTCCCCTATCCGCAGTCCTGCTTCACCATACCTATCCTCCCGCCCCGGCAGGACGGGACTGCCGACCAGAAGGCATCGGCTATGCGAATAGCTACGATCCCTTATTCGATCAGATACAGGCTAAGGGTTTACCGATTTCCCTGATCTGCTCTCATGTAGTTCGGACCCGGAGATAGAAGTAGCTAGGTGAAAGGCGATACTGCGCTAGGAATGTTGCACAACGAATAGAGCAGTTTACTTACGCACATGTATAGGTATTAGTATTTTTAATGACTTAAGTAAGATAAATTTATCGTACTATTCTTCGGGTTCGTTTACTACGGCGGACATTCCTACTCCGCCGGGTATTCAGAACCGAAGTACCAACGTTTTTTTTATCACTAGCTCCTTCGGCCTGGTTTCAATCTTCTTGGTTTTTTACTCCATACCACACTCAGGTGGGGATGGAGTACGTGTCTCTGGTGCCAGCGGAGTCAGGCCAGATTCATCCTTCCCCTGCTCTGTTTGTACCAGGCCTAAACCTTGATTTTTATGACAAGAACAAGAACTGGGCCCTGGAGCTGGTGAGATACAAGTATTTATAACATCCTAATATTAGACACGCTCTCCACCGGAGTCAACTCCGGTGACAGTAGAGTTACGATGCATGCCCCACCGGATACATCTCCAGTGGGTCCAAATAGTGATACTCATGTATCAGTCAATTTACAGATGGTGCGTTGCTTGGAGACGGCGTGTACGGACGTACTGCAAGAGCCATGCGGGCATGAGGTCTGCCGATCTCATGCCGGGTGTGCGGTCCTGGTGGGATCCCTGTTGGTGTGGCACCCGGAAGGGTGCGAGATTTGCTACGGGCTTGTGAGTGATCTCACTTCTGAGTCGATACGTACCACTCTCAGAATGATACATTGAGAATTATATTGGTTAACAATCATATTGATACATGTTAGACTAAAGAAGTAGTATCTAGGTTAGTGATTGAGATAACTATCTCTTATAGAACCCTCAAGCCGTCAAGGATGCAGCTCTGACAACCCTGAAGGCCTGTGTCAGTGGCTTTGGCAGAAATGTCAAGGCCAAGCAGCCCTACATGCTGTCCGAGGAGATGGCCTCACTCGTCTACCCCGGAGCGAAGAGGTCGGCAGCTGTAGAGGCAGAGGTGGCGGCCCCTATCATTGCCAGGATCCAGGCAGAGACCACGGCTCTGCCGGAAGACACAGAGGGTTTCGGCGAGGAAGTGTTGGGAGACGTGGTGGCCATGAACTTTGACCACGAGCTCATGGTTGTTGACAACCAGGGCACAGGTAAGAATGTTGTTGAGGCAGGTAGCGTAGGGGCTATAGGCTTGGCTAGGGGCTAAAGGCTTGTCCTTTAGCCCATCTCAATCTTCCAATTCTTCTTCTTTCCAGGGATTCACTGGAAAGCCCCAGTCTGTTAGACCTAAGTCGGGCTCGGTGACCCATAAGGTGAAAAGTACTAGCACCTTAACGGCTATTAAGAAGTCCTTGCCAAAGCCAAAAACTAAGACTAGCCGCGCCAGTACGCCATCGGCTTCCAAACCCATGGCGGACTCGGCAAAAGCTACTCTCCCTCAACAGGGGTCGAGATCGAGTTACAAAAGCTAGGCCCCAGGAACCTAGCTTTGACCCGGCGGCTTTCTCCTCTATAATGATGGAGGAGATGGGGAACTTGGTACAAACCAAGTTCAAGAGATTATGTCTCAAACGGTCCTCCAGTTGTTGAGGCGTCGGGACAAATCCATCCAGTCCCTGACGGAGAGGAGATGAACCAGGAGACCCTAGTGTCGGGTATCCAGGAAAACCTGGCGGCGGGACAACCTCAGTCCGGGCAGGCTAGACAACCCCTGTCAATGCCGGACTCCTCAAAGCTGCCCCCATTTAAGAACAATAACCCTTGGAGGCCAGCAGCATACGCCCCATTCTCGGAGGGTATGCTTACAATAGAAGGATGTGGAACCCGGCGGTTGGACGACTTTGAGTTCTACCCACCGGATCACCAGTTCCCCTTCATGGGCTATGCCCGGTTAACGGAAGAGGCAATGATGAGGGAAGATAAGGTCCCGAAGGAGACCATCATCTTCCCTAGGGACTAGGCCCAACAAGCCTGGGTCCGGAACTTGACAGAATGGGAGTGTGTCACACAAAGTTGACACCCCACAAAAGCCCCTTTACAATGTTCGTAGTGAGTGATAACACTCCTACCCCATGCCTCTCCAAAGTGGCTGAGCTAACGCTACAAGCGGCCACTGAAGATAAGCCTGTGCCGCAACTCCGGGAGACAGATTTACCTTCCCTTCTGCTCCCCGGAGGCATGGAGTGTTGGGTTGACGCTCCTGCAACTTTCTTGTTGGGTAAGCTTGGCCCAGACTGTGCTACAACACAGTTTAGTGAGCGGCTACCTAGACTCCTTGACACCTTAGTCAAAGCTGAGAATGACGCGAGCAGGTCCCTCAACTCCACCACCATGACAGAGATGACGTCCTTGGTTTATGCGGATGAGCCACTGTTCAAGATTCTAACAAAGTCATACCTTCACACTGTACAGTGTGATCTTTATGACTTTGCAGTGGCCAGACGGAACTGCAGGAAGCGCGTCTTGTTGGGCGCTTCCATCCGGCATGAGCCCAATAAGCTCATCAAATCCTCGATCTGGGGATCGAAGCTATTCCTTGAGTCCGTCGTTAACGAGGTTCTCGGGGAGGCAGCCAGAGTGAACCAGAGCCTGAGGATACGCTGGGGACTCATCACAAAGAGAAAGTTTGAGTCCTCTGGCACGCATTCTAGGGGCAAGAAGCGGACAAGGAAGTTCCAGCCCTTCCAGACCACTCAGCCTCAAGCGGTGGTCCAAGCTGTCCCGGTGGCCCAGATGAACCAGCCCTCCACCTCGAAAGCACAACCGCAACAGCAATTTGTGCTACTGAGTCAACCCACTCAGCAGCCCAAAAGCTCAACCTCTTTCTCTACCTCCCCAGCCTTCAATGCTACCTTTGAAACCCAAGGGGTCTTTCAAGGGTACAATAGGTTCGCCAGAGGTAGCCGAGCTAGAGGAGCTTTCCGGCACAGGGATGGCGGAAGAGCTTCTGGCCGAGGCAAAAGCTTCCGGGGAGGCCGGGGAAGTCGCCCATCTGCTAACCAGTGAGGCTCCCCAGGTAGAAGGGAGGCTGTACCTCTTCGGAACCGTTGGGGTTCAGCACTTGTGCCCACAGTATTGTAGCAAAAGGTTTGGGATGGAGTTGGAAACCAACGGCGGACTTGGTAGATCTTACAGATGCCTACTATCATGTCCCAGTAGCAAGACACTTCTGCCCCTTCCTAGGCTTCAGACTAGGAAAGAAGGCCTATGCCTTCAAAGTAATGCCATTCGGGCTCAACATAGCACCCAGAATATTTACAAAGATAGCGGAAACAGTGGTCCAAGAATTGAGGACCCAAGGGATAATGCTAGTAGCCTATCTAGACGATTGGCTCACCTGGGCCCCGGACGCCGAAGAATGCCGCAAAGCAACAGCCAAAGTGATAAGTTTTCTGGAATACCTGGGATTCCAGATAAACAGGAACAAATCCCGGCTGACTCTGGCACCACGCTTTCAGTGGTTGGGGATACAATGGGACCTAAACACATACAACTTATCAATTCCGCCAGCGAAACGCAGAGAAATAGCAAGGGCTACAAGACAATTCCTCAAGGGCAAACACACGTCCCGGCGGAACCAAGAAAGGATTCTAGGTTCACTCCAATTTGCATCAGTTACGGACATGCTATTGAAAGCCAAACTAAAGGAAAATAAACCGGGTTTGGGGATCCAGAGCAAACAGGAAATCTCGGGACAAAGTATCCCGGATTCCGCCGATCCTACGGAAGAGACTCCGTCCCTGGACAGAAGTCAAGAGCCTGGCAAAATCAATACCATTACAGTTTCCTCCCCCAGCCCTGGTAGTTCACACGGATGCCTCCCTAAGCGGCTGGGGGGGATACTCCCAGTACAAAAAAGTACAAGGGACTTGGTCAGTAACGTTCCGCCAGCTGCATATCAATGTACTGGAGGCCATGGCAGTGTTTCTAACCCTGAAGAAACTCTTGCCAGCAAAGAAAATCCATATCAAATTAGTACTAGACAGTGCGGTGGTAGTTCACTGCATAAACAGAGGAGGCTCCAAATCGAGGCCATATAAATCACGTAATGATAGCAATATTTGCTTTGGCGGCAAGGAACCAATGGCACCTGTCAGCCACTCACCTAGCGGGAGTAAGGAATGTAGTGGCAGACGCATTGTCAAGGACAACTCCGCTGGAATCAGAATGGTCCCTAGACGGAAAATCATTCAAATGGATCTGCCAACAGGTGCCAGGACTTCAAGTAGACCTTTTTGCCACAGAATCAAACTACAAACTGACATGTTATGTGGCTCCCAATCTGGACCCTCTGGCATATGCCATGGACGCTATGGCAATAGACTGGAATACTTGGAAGAAAATTTATCTATTCCCCCCGATAAACCTACTACTGAAAGTTCTGAACAAACTCAGATCTTTCAAAGGACAGGTTGCACTAGTAGCTCCCAACTGGCCCAAGAGCAATTGGTTCCCACTACTAGTGGAATTGGGACTCCGGCCCTGGTGGATCCCCAATCCCAGACTGACACAGTTGGTACAAACGCGGACTGTGTCCGCTTCCTCAGGTATTCAGAAAGCCCTAACTTTATGGACTTCATGAAGTTTGCGGCGCTAAAAGATGCCAACATTGATCCTCAAAACATCCTGTTCCTGGAATCAGACAAACGAGAATCCACACTGCGTCAATACAATTCAGCAGTGAAGAAGCTAGCCACGTTTTTGAAGGATGCAAAGGTACAAACCATGACTACGAATCTGGCAATTACCTTTTTCAGAACCCTGCTCGAAAAAGGCCTAGCAGCTAGTACTATTACTACAACCAAATCTGCATTAAAGAAAATATTTCAATTTGGACTTAATATTGATCTGACAGATTCGTAGTTTTCTTCTATCCCCAAAGCTTGTACTAGACTTAGACCAGTAAATAGACCTCAGATGGTCTCCTGGTTTTTAAACGATGTACTTAAGCTAGCTTCAGACACTTAACGAATCATGTTCTTATATAACCCTTCTCAGGAAAACGTTATTTCTGGGCTCAGTTCGTGTCGCTGCGCGAAATATCCTTTAATCCATTATTTCTAAGGTAAATGTACTAAACTCAATACCAGAGAATAAATAAAATAAAGAAAAGGTCAGTACTATGACTCGCTCACCCTCCAAGAGGGTGTCGGTATGAACACTATGGCGAGTGACCGACCACTACCAACGAACCACTTGCCAATAGAAATCTCCCACTACAAAATCCCCACTAGAGGGGAGCCGACCCACAGAGTGGGCAGCAACTACTACTACTCCATCCCATGCTGCCGACTGCTGCGCCTCTGGTGGTCATCCTTTTCAGTTAGCGCACCGCGTACACACGTGCCCTTTTTTGCTTTGTGTTTTTTGTGCCCCTATCTTGGAGTTTACTAATTATGGAGCGTGCAGCCATCGCAGCAGCTAAGTTAAGTAATCAGTTGTTATTGTTATTGGGTTTTTTTCCGGCCTTGAGTCAGTATTTGCCGTTTTTTAGGTATAAATGCGGGCTCTTGGTCGGAAGCATGGCAGCATGGTTGGTTCTGCCTCGTGGCGGGTTTCGTTCTTGGTCTTCCATACCTAGAACCTTCCCTTATTACCTTACGCTCTATTGTTAGTTATCTATTTTATGTTAGGGGTCCAGCCTACTGGGTGGGTTTATGTCATGCATGCATGTCTTCTTTACCTTGCGTAGGCATCTTCCATCCAGACCCTAGCCACAGCTCTTAGTATCGGCCCCGGCTAGCTTGAGTGGTAGACTTTCTTTCGGGTTAGTCGTACACTCCTGGATTTTTTCTCCTACTGATTTATTTTCTTACTTTACGTTAAGTGATTTTTTTATTATTTTATATTTTAGGTTAGCCTACGGCGTCTGGCATATTACGTAGCCTAGGTTCCGTATTGCATTGGTTTCCACCATTTATTGCTTCCGCTCATCAGTTCGGTTACTTCTGTATAGCATCTCACTGATTAGTTGGTTGCTTTAACCTAGGCTATGTTGTTTCATTGTATTCGCATGTTACCGCTCCGTGGTCACCATGTGATCACGGAACAGCCAGGCGCCTGTCCAGTCACCTTACCCTCCTCCCGCTCTTCCATAGGGCCGGGTGGGGTAGGTCTGTCCTCGCTCGCTCCACATACCCGTGCCTGCCTCCCTCTCTCCCTAGGCGGAGGGAGTAGGGGGGGTGGCTGGACAGACCCAGGACTGGACCTGACCGTTCTCTTGCTTCACGGCGCGCTCGGATGACTAAGGGGGGGGGACTGGCCTTTCCCCCCCCCGTCGTTCTAACTCCGTCGCTCCGTTGTTAGCTCGAGTGTTTCGCCCTCTCGCTCTTTCCCGGCTTACTGGTGCTCTTAATTTACCGGAGCTCCGGCATTCACGTGGAAAAGGTGCTAGTTCACCCTTGCGGGCGGACTGCAGGCGTACAGTTGGTCTTTCCTAACCACCCCGTCTCGCTGATATCGCGACACGAACACCGCCGCGCACATGGATTTATTCCGTAACGTTCTAGGGCTTTAAGGTTTAAGTGTTTAGTATTTAATTTAAACTATAGTAAGTTTAATTTAAGCTACCTTAAGCCAAATCCCTCCGTTACCTTATCACACCGGATCTCTCCGGGGTTCTAGCCTATTCAGGCGGTAAGGGAGGGGTTATGCCCAAAATTTTTTCACGCTCCGGCATGCAGCGGAGTTCTTTTAGCCTTCTAGCCTGTAAGTGATGTCTTTTACGATGCTCATGTATCTTTTCACTTACAGACCACCAACTGTGAGCATCCAGGATGCAATGCCATGCTCCAGGACCCCTGTGGGCATGAAGTCTGCAGATCCCATGCTCCATGCGCGACTCCGCACGGGAATCTACAAGTCTGGTTCCACGAGACCTGCACCATTTGCTACGATCTGGTGAGCCAGCTCTTGGACGGGGTAAGTAAGTTCCTAACTCCGTTCGCTAATCCCTACAAAGGTTGTAGTTCTTAAGTTTTCATTTTAATCTCTTATTTTAAACTTAAGCTTATTTTATATGGGATCTCGCATCCCCCCATATGTTTTTTAGACTAAGCCTATTACTTAAGTTTTAATCTTAAGTTTAAACTTAAAACTAACGAATACCCTCTCTTCCAGGCTCCCGCCGTTAGAGACACCGCCCTGGCAACCCTGAGGGCTTGGGTCGGCGGTTTCGGCAAGAACGCCGCCAAGGGACAGCCCTACATTCTGGAGAAGAGGTTGGCTGTCCTAATCTTCCCCGGCGGCAAGTCAACAGGTTACGTCGACCCAGCAGAGGCAAGCCCCACGACTATGGCGGCGATTCAGCAACAGCTCGCCGCTTCGTTAAAGGAACCAGGCCAAGATATCTCGTCGGAAGTCGCGACACTTGATCTGAATATAGAGCCAATGGTAGGTGTTGACGACCTGTTGGTCGAGGTAGGTACGTTGGACGCCCAAGGGCTTCCCTTGGGCGCCACTGGGTCTTCTACTCCTGCTAACTCTCCAGCTTCCTTCCAAGGCTTTACAGGAGCTGAGCTCCTTTATACTTCTCCTGATGCTTCAGTAAGACCTAAGGTCAAGGGACAGACGGTTGTAAAAACCCTAAGCAAGACGTCGTCGTCGTCCAAAAAGACTTCGTCGGCGTCAACATCTCGCAAGTCTCCGGCTACGAACCCCGGAGCAGAGAGGTCTAGAGCTTCTGGGTCCGGCTCCAAATCCTCAAGGAGCAGGTCTTCCAAGGAGAGACCACATACTCCGGCGGAGTCAGCCGTTTCCTCCTCTCCCCTTGGTACCTGTTCAGAGTTACCCAACACCTCCGCAGCAGCTCCGGCTTTGGATCCCAATGCTGGTCTGTTGCAACACATGGGGGATTTGGTCGGTCTCTGAAAAACAGTATGGAGCAGATGTTCTCCGGTTGTCCGACAGGATCACCTCCCAGGATAACATCATCGCCGAACTTAGCCAGGCTCCTCTAGCTACTCCCCCACCTTTCGGCACAGGTATAGCTCAGCTTCCACCTCATGACTCTCTGCCTCCGTTCTCTATGAATAACCCCTGGAGGGTGGCGTCATACGCCCCCTTCCAGGACGGCCTTATTTCAATTCCGGAGTGTGGTACTCGAAGGAGATTGATGACCTTCGAGTTCTACCCGGAGGGTCTACAGCCACCGTTCATTGGCTACGCCAGACTCACTGACGCAGCCATGTACTAGAGATTGACAAGCGGTCCCCTAAAGAGACCAGTCCTCTACTCACGTGACCAGGCTCAAAGAGAATGGCTCAGGTGTTTAGAGGACATGGATTGTTCAAACACGAAGATTCAAACCGTTTAAGAGTCCCTTCACCATTTTCACAATGGAAGAGGGAACTCCGCTTCCCTTCCTTACCAAAATAGCTACGGTCACTATCCCAGCGGCCCAGAAGGGGGAGTCGTTACCACAGCTAAGGGAAGCAGACCCCACATCTCCTTTGCTCCCCTCACTCGGAGAATTGTGGGAAGATCTGCCCAACACTTTTTCGGCGGGCAAACTCAAACCAGACTGTGCTATGGATCAGTTGGTGAGAAGCTGCCTAGACTTCCGGACAGCCTCATTCAGGCTGAGTTTTGAGGCCAAGACTAGGCTAGCCAGTCCCATTAACACCATGGCCATGACGGAAGTGGCTACCATTTCTTACGGTTCTGAGCCACTCTTTAAGCTTCTCACCAAGTCACTGACACAAACGGTTCAGTCTGACATGTTTGAGTTCGCCACAGCCAGAACTAACTGTCGGAAGCATGTCCTCCAGGAAGCAACTATTCGTCATGAACCGAATAAGTTGCTTTCATCCAACATCTGGGGAGCGCAGACCTCTTCCCTGATGGCAAATGGTAAAGGAGGTCCAGGCGGAAGCGACAAGGCTTAACCAAAGCCTTAAGGATCGTTGGGGTCTCACTGCAAAGAGACGCCAAGACCAGGCAGCAAGGGGTAAGGCTCAGAGGAAACCCAGACGTTTCCAGCCTTACCAAAAGAAACAACAACGCTTCGCCCAGCCTGTTTCGACTGTTCCGTTGGTGCAGGCGGCCCAACCCTCTACCTCCAAGGCTCAATCACAGCCCATCTACGTGATTTCCCCCCAGCCTCAACCTTCCACCTCTTACGCTGTCTCCCCAGCCTTCAACCAAGTGTTCGAAGGCCAGGCCTTTCAGCAGTATGACCGCTCGGGTAGGGGAGGCAGAGGTAAGGGATCCTTTCGTCAGAAAGGATCAGGAAGGTCCCTTAATAGGGGAAAACACTTCCGGGGAGGCCGCGGAGGTTACCAGCAGCAATGAGAACTTGAAGGTAGGAGGGAGGCTGTTTCTCTTCCGGCACCGGTGGGGATTCAGCAAATGGGCACAAAGTATTGTGTCGAAAGGCCTGGGTTGGAGTTGGGTTGCGAATCCGCCCCACCCAGACCTTTCCTTCAACTTCCATCAAAAGAATTGACGGAGATGCGGAGGACCTCCTTCAGAAAGGAGCAATAGCGAGAGTCAACAGATTAAAATTTCAAGGGCGCTTATTCAGCGTTCCAAAGAAAGGCTCACAAAAAAGAAGGGTAATCTTAGACTTATCCCGTTTAAACTTGGCCATTCGCTGCGACAAGTTCAAAATGCTCACCATCTCGCAGGTGCGGACCTTACTTCCCCGTGGGGCCGTCACCACCTCTATCGATCTTACAGACGCATACTATCATATCCCTATTGCAAGACACTTTCGCCCTTATCTGGGCTTCAAGATAGGAGATCAAGCATTCTCCTTCAAGGTAGTTCCCTTCGGTCTGAACGTGGCACCCAGGGTGTTCACGAAGTTGGCGGAAGTGGTCGTCCAACAACTGAGGTCGCAGGGGATCATGGTAGTAGCGTATCTCGACGATTGGTTGATTTGGGCTCCAACAGTCGAGGAATGTCGCAAAGCCACACTGAAAGTAATCCAGTTCCTGGAGTATCTAGGGTTCAAGATAAACAGGACAAAATCAAGACTCACTCCGGAGTCAAACTTTCAGTGGCTGGGCATTCAATGGAATCTATCCTCCCATACTCTGTCGATTCCATCAGCCAAGAGAAAAGAAATAGCGAAGTCAGTAAAGCAATTCTAGGACACAAACTTGCTTCAAGGAGAAGCCAGGAAAGAATCCTGGGGGTTTCACTCCAATTTGCATCAGTGACAAAAAACATCTTGATGAAAGCCAAACTGAAAGACCTAACCAGAATCTGGCGCTCACGAGCAAATGTCAGGTCCAGGGACAAGTTATCATCAGTCCCACAGATTCTGCGGAATCGTCTACGCCCTTGGGCAAAAGCAGAACCTGTCAATATCAGTACCCCTTCAGTTTCCTCCTCCGGGGATTACCATCCACACGGACGCTTCATTAAGCGGCTGGGGAGGATATTCTCAGTTCAAGAAGGTTCAAGGAACCTGGTCACCCCAGTTCCGCCAGTTCATATAAATGTACTAGAAGCAATGGCAGTGTTCTTGACTCTAAAAAGTTACGTCCGCCAAAGAACTCCCACATAAAACTAGTTTTAGACAGCGCAGTGGTAGTCCATTGTGTAAACAGGGGAGGCTCCAAGTCACGACATCTGAATCATGTCATGGTAGCCATCTTCTCCCTGGCGGACAAGTTCAGTGGCACCTCTCCTCCACCCATATAGCTGGAGTGAGAAACGTCATAGCAGATGCTCTATCCCGATCAGTTCCTCTGGAGTCGGAATGGTCACTGGACAACAGTTCGTTCCAATGGATTCTCCGGAGGGTTCCAGGTCTACAAGTGGATCTATTCGCATCCCAAGCGAACCACAAACTCCCATGTTATGTGGCCCCCAACCTGGACCCTCTGGCCTATGCCACGGACGCCCTGTCCAATGGGAGGCTGGAAACAACTGGGAGAAGATTTATGTCTTTCCTCCAGTGAATCTTCTCCTGAAGGTACTGAACAAACTCAGGACGTTCAAGGGTCAAGTAGCTCTAGTAGCCCCAGACTGGCCGAAGAGCAATTGGTACCCTCTGATTCTGGAACTGGGTCTTCGTCCTCTTCGAATTCCCAATCCCAGGCTCTCCCAGTCAGTACAAACGAGACTGTGTTCGCTTCCTCAGGAATTCTCAAAACCCTAACTTTATGGACTTCATGAAGTTTGCGGCTAAAAGAGATGCGAATATTGATCCTCGAAATATTCTTTTCTTGGAATCTGATAAAAGAGATTCAACTTTGAGACAGTATGATGCTGCAGTCAAAAAGTTGGTGGCAAAACCTTCCTGAGAGAATACAGATATTAGAATCATTGACAATACAATTCAGCTATATCCTTTTTCAGATCTTTATTTGAAAAAGGATTAGCAGCTAGCACTATTACGACAAACAAGTCAGCCTTGAAAAAGATTTTTCAACTCGGGTTCAGCATAGACTTGACAGACTCTTACTTCTCGTCTATTCCCAAGGCTTGTGCTAGACTTAGACCTTCAGTGAGGCCTACGTCAGTATCGTGGTTCTTAAATGATGTTCTAAAGCTGGCTTCAGAAACAGATAATACGACATGTTCATTTATAATGCTCTTAAGAAAAACTCTATTTTTATTAAGCTTGGCTTCAGGAGCTAGAATTTCAGAACTGTCGGCGTTATCCAGAGATCCGAATCATATAGAATTTCTTCAACAGGGGAAGTTCTACTTTCTCCGGAACGTAGTTTTATAGCAAAGAATGAGGATCCTTTGATGAGGTGGGAACTGTGGAAGTTGTAACCCCCTTTTCCCCTTCTCCACAAGATGTTTCTCTTGTCCAGTATCGACCTTACGAGCCTTTCTGTCCATGGGACATCCTCATCCTCGTCGGGTCCTCTCTTTAAGAGAGAAAAAGGTGGTACTTTATCTATTAAAGGTATCAGGCAACAGATCCTGTACTTTATTAAGCAAGCCAACCCTGATTCCTTCCCTAAAGCACATGATGTCAGGGCAGTTGCCACCTCAATTAACTATTTCCAACACATGAATTTCGATGATTTAAAGAAGTATACTGGATGGAAATCGCCGACAGTATTTAAGCGTCATTACTTAAAGTCCTTGGAAGCTCTGAAATTTTCAGCAGTTGCGGCGGGTAACATAGTTTCCCCCGACTCTGCTTAATCTTAAGTAGAAGATCCAGTTCTCCTTTCTACCTATCTCACCCAACAGTTTGTCTATACCTACCATGTTCATCTACGTTTACCTTGAGTCTTAGCTGCTCTTATGATGGTACAGTGGGTGCCCCTTATTTTTTTGCTAGGGTCACTCACAATTGATTGTATATAATGATCTCTATGATGTGGTCCCCTTATTTTTATGCTAGGGTGACACATCTTAATTGCAATGGTTACGGTTTTGTATAATAAGTTCATATACATTTGTTTATTATATTGTTATCGAAGTTTGTTCTAATTCAGTTTATATTATAATTGCTTTACTTTACTTTTATACATATTAATTATATTGTTGATCGAGTTTTGTTCTAATTCAGTTTATTATTATTATTGCTTTATTTACGTTATACATATAACTATACCACAGTTGTTAAAGCTCAACATATATTCCATGTAAGCCCTGTACATATATGTTAACTTTAAGTTAATTTTAAGGAATATTTCTATTCTGTATCATTGTGTATATGTATATTTCTTAGCAATATATTTCTTTATTTATTTTATGTTTTATTGAGACCTTATTTATGTATTTTATTAGTTTCTTTACAATCTTGTGCTATTTCTCTGGTACGATTTCGCGCAGCGACACGAACTGAGCCCAGAAAAGGGGGGATTTTGACGTAAGGAAAAATCTATTTCTGGGCGATTGGTTTGTGTCGCCAGCGAAATCCCACCCTACCCATCCCTGCGCTCAAGATTGTCTGCTAACTTCAGGATGGCCACCAGAGGCGCAGCAGTCGGCAGCATGATGGAGTAGTAGTAGTTGCTGCCCACTCTGTGGGTCGGCTCCCCTCTAGTGTGGGGATTTTGTAGTGGGAGATTTCTATTGGCAAGTGGTTCGTGGTAGTGGTCTCACTCGCCATAGTGTTCATACCGACACCCTCTTGGAGGGTGAGCGAGTCAGTAGTACTGACCTTTTCTTTATTTTCTTTATTCTCTGGTATGTGTAGTACATTTTACCTTAGAAATAATGGATTAAAGGATTAAAGGATATTTCGCTGGCGACACGAACCAATCGCCCAGAAATAGATTTTTCCTTACGTCGAAAATCCCTTTTTTTAGTAAGTCTGGCATCAGGAGCCAGAATTTATCTGAACTGTCGGCCCTTTCCCGAGAACCAAATCACATTGAATTCCTCTCATCTGGAGAAGTACTGATTTGGCCAGATCGTCAATTCTTGGCTAAAAACGAGGATCCACAAAATAGGTGGTCCTCATGGAAGATTGTCCCACTTTCGCAGTAAACGCACTAAGAGCTTATCTAAACAGAACGCCAAGAAATCCTCAGGCCCTTTATTCATTAGGGGGAATGGTGGGACCATCTAAAAAGGAATCAGACAACAAATTCTCTATTTTATTAAACAAGCCAATCCGCAATCAATTCCGCATATACAGGTTGGAAGTCGCCGACAGTATTTAAATGCCACTACCTAAAATCCTTAAGAGGCCCTTAAATTCCCGGCAGTGGCAGCAGGGAACATAGTTTCCCCTTACACTGCCTAGCATAGTTAATAACTAGTCTTAATAGCCTATATCTATCCTTAGTTCTTTCTCTCCTACCTGCCTCGCTAGCATTCTTGACCTTTGCTTTGGTTGTTTACCGGGTTGCACAAATTGACCTTGATTTCACCTGGACTGCACTTATAATCACTCTTGATTGTACATATGGATGTCTAATTGTATATATATATGTGTATATAAATTTCCTGTATTGGGGTGTGGGATTGATCTAATCCTATCACATTTGGGTGATACAACCCTAATTATTTAGATAAGGACTGTAGATTTAAAGATATTAAAATCTCAGTAGAATTAAGGAACTTTATTGAACTTGTAGAATTAAGAAACTTTCATTAAAAAGTACCTTAGAAGTAATTATATAATTTTATTTTTCCTTCCAGTAACTGGTTTACTCTAGATTTCCAAGCTGGTGGGGCCAATTCTCTGTTACTATTTCACGGAGCGACACAGGTTAGGCCCAGAAAAGGGATTTTGACAAAGGAAAAATCTATTTCTGGGCAGTGACCTGTGTCGCCTAGTGAAACCCACCCTCTATCTTCCACACCCTAACTGGCCCAAGCTTGGGTGCTATCTACAGGAATGATAAACAAGACGCTAGTTGTAGCAGTAGCGGGCAGTAGATGGCCTGGAACGGCTCCTCTGTAGACGAGGGATATTGAGAAAGGAAGAGACTAAATGGCAGGGGACCTCTGATAGTGGTTTCACACGCCCCAGTTTCCATACCGACATCCTTAAATAAGGGTGAGCGAGCCAGGAAACTCTGGCATAACCATATAGCTTTTTTCTCTTGTATATTTAGCAATATTTATACCTTAGAAATGAGTGCTATAGGAACTATTTCACTGGGTGACACAGGTCACTGCCCAGAAATAGATTTTTCCTTTGTCAAAATCCCTTTAATAACACCGGTAATCAGAAAAGGGTGCATTTTGTTGCTTGTTTGTTTGTATGGTGTTTTTACGTTGCATGGAACAGTGGTTATTCAGCAACAGGACCAACGGCTTTACGTGACTTCTGAACCATGTCAAGAATGAACTTCCATCACCAGAAATACACATCTCTGACCCCGTACCCCAATGGAATGAATGACCAGAATCAAACTCGCTGGCCCCCCACTGAGGTGGCAGGCCCAAGACCAACCAATTAGTATGCCACTTAGGTGCTTGCATTTTGTTGCCAAAAATTGACGATTTTTGGCTCTAGACTGGCCCCATAAAACCCTGATCGCCAATAACTGAGACCCCCAATAATCGGGGACTGCCTGTATATATAAAACTTTTTTTACTATAAAAATGTAATTTTGTCTTATTCACAATAGTCTGTTAACTTTAAATTTATGTCTATTTTATTTGATTTTTAGCCATGTCTCTCTATAATTGCATTGAGTAGACTATCATATTTTTAGGAGGATACTGAAGATGAAAAAAATGAGAATCAGAAACGTCGCATAAAAACTCCTAAGAATCTAGATGAACAATACTGGCTTCAAAAACAGAAACCAAAACCAGTACTACTTGCAAGTAATAAGGAAAAGGTCCTCAAGTAAGTTTCATTCAACATTTTTTTCAAAATGTTTTGTTGAAATAGTGGATACAGTGCCCCCATTTTTATACGTTTCACATTTCTACATTTCATTTTGCGTTTTTTGTAGAACACATTATTCACTTGTCGGGGGGGAGGGGGGGATTTCACTAATTCGCAAATTTTTTTTATAGAGCAATGTTCACTAAATACTGTACTATTTTCACTTTATTTTCATGACTAAAAATACATTTATAATATATACTAAAATTTTGAATATTAATATTAACAGCAAAATATGAATAGTAAAACGCTAAATTAAAATCCCACAAAATCATAACACTTCTTACCAGGGAACATAAACACCTCTCTTTCTCTCTCTCTCTTTTAATGGTAAAGATGTATATGATATACATACTATTACTGAAGTGTAACGTGTTTTTGGATAATAGAGCATACTGTACAGTATCTGAAATATTTGCTAATTACGTATTTTCCAGCCTGCATTTATTGAAATACAAAAACTTGTAATTAGTACGTAATATGGAAAATATGGAAAAAATTAATGACTAAGTAACATCACGTTTATCTATAAAACTATACTGTACAAAAATAAACATACCTGCTTAAAAAATCATTCTTTCTCTTATCTCATAGAGAGAGAGAGAGAGAGAGAGAGAGAGAGAGAGAGAGAGAGAGAGAGAGAGAGAGAGAGAGAGAGAGAGAGAGAGAGAACAACTGGGGATGAGACTTCACAGGCACTTAACTGGCTGGGATGAAAGCATAATGTGAAGTGTTTCCTTACATAAAATTTTGTTTTTTAAATATTTTTAAGATGATTAGAAATGAAACGTCAACAGTGATAAAATAGTCCTCTTGTGAACTGTTGTGTGTGATAATCATAGTCAAGTAAACTTGTAATGTAACATGGTACAATAAATCAGACAAAGCAAAAAATATGGTACCAATACCTCTTTCGTGTTTTGTTTTGTTTATGGTACAGAAATTGGTACATATTTTCATTAAAAGGATATGGAATTATTATTTTTAATTTATATAAAAGTTTGATGCAATAACTTGTATTTCATAGAGAGAGAGAGAGAGAGAGAGGAGAGAGAGAGAAGAGAAGAGAGAGATAGAGAGAGAGAGAGAGACACACACACAATAAAACAAGAACTTACAGTAGTATAAATAATTTTTTTTATCAAAAATGTATTTGTACGTAATGACGAAAATACTAACATGACATACAAACTTGGCATTCTCTTTGGAGGTCGTGTCCCATTCATTCTAAACTAACCACATATTTTAGACATGCTCTATGCAATAGTACGATCCTAAAATATGTACCTGTACATTAAATATAATCTCGAAATCATACAGCACAGGAAAAATATCAATACGTACTACGTATTTGTAAAATGTACGCCCAATACATTATAGTATGCGCAGAACATTGCCATAGGCTAAAGAAACGGGGCATGTCTGAATGATAGGGGATACTTAAGAGTAACTTTAAGGTTGGTACTTAATTTTGCAGTATGACTTTAAAATGATATTAGCGTGTACTGGGATGATTGTTTGCGGTATATTTTTGTTTGGACTGTCAATTTTGGCGATGAACTCTTAAAAATATGGAGTTATGAGCATGTTAGGGGTGTATACATATAGCCTACGTAAGAGTAGCAGGTATAGGAGATGAACCTACTGTAATGTAAGGTCTTTGGGTGTTTTGGAATGATGGTTTGGGATGTATTTTTGTTTGAAATATTAAATTGCTTTAGTGTGATAATTCAAGGTATATTTTTGTTTGAGTTATCAAATTAAGCAGTGAAATTTAAAATGGGCAGTTAGAAGCATTTAGTTTAAAGGGTACGAGGTATTTGGCAGCTATAAGCATTTTTAGTGGGGACTTTTGCATTTCTATGGTAAGCTGTGGAACCTATTCCCACATAAAAAAAGGGGGCCACTGTATTGGGTTTCTTTCCTAGGATATGTAGGTGCTGAAATTTTATTGAAATATTTGTTATACAGTAATTTTAATGCTTTCATGGTAAGTGCATTATATCCTTGGTTAAAATTATTTTCTTTCAATTTTTCACTCTCAAGGTCCCAAGTGTTTTCCATCTTAAATTTTTTTTTTTCTGGGCTCTGCCGTGTCGCTCCTGTGAAATATGTCTGCTTTAGCACTATTTCTAGTAAAATAGCTCCCCGTATTTAGGGTCTTTTGATGAGGAAAAGGCTAATTGGAGGGGTTGCTGTGGTAGTGTTTAACACTCGCCCCAGTTTTATACCGACACCTTTTATATAGGTGAGCGAGTCAGAAGCTTCTGACATGTCCAATTTAGCAGTTCTCTGGTATTATAGCAATATTTTACTAGAAATAGTGCTAAAGCAGACATATTTCACTGGGTGACACGGCTTCCTCGCCCAGAAATAGATTTTTCCTACGTCAAAATCCCTTTATTGATGCTATTTTATTGAAATCCTTGAGTTTTAACATGATTATCAACATCCATAAAGAAAAGTCCATGACACATTTGCCAAAAGAATATTCTAGCCATTTTACAATGATTATCAATTATACAGGTGTTCAGTTGACCACTGTAGATTTCGATTCAGTTCTGAGGAGAATGTGAGGATACATGAAAAATGTCATGGTGAACCTGGGGAAAGAAGTGAAGAGAAGCTGTTTTTCTGTTGTGAATGCTCAGGAAGGTTTTTGAAGGTTAGTATAATTCATAACTTCATTTGGGAGTAATGTGAGATTGGAAAATTAATTTTAGTATTGCTTGCTTTTGAAATGAAAATTTTCAATAAAAGGAGAGGGATTAGCTATAGTTGTTTATTTGACTATTTCACATGTTGTGAAAAATTGCTTTGTTTTTTCATTTCAGTGGGGAGTGTGCCAGATGCATCTGTGGAAAGTACATAGCATAGATGTTGATCTTCTTACCTGTGGAATATGTCTTACCTACAAAACCGATGCTGAACAAAAGCTTATTATTCACCAGAAAATTCATTCAGATGTTCGTGAATATGTTTGTAAAGTAAGTACCATATGCCTATAAAGCTTATATTATTCTCATTGCATTTTAGCTCTTAATGGACAGATACCCGCGTGTGATAGCAATCAACATTAGTGGTGAGCATCAACATTGCATGCTTCAATTTGGAGGCATTGAACAGGAAAAAATTTTCATGTAATTTTTTCATATGTGCTTGTACATGTCATCCTGTTTCCATTGATCTAACTGTTTTTCTTAACTGGCTAACATTCAGTTTGCCCAATCTGGGATGAGTTATCATATATTCAACCCTTAAGGGGGCGTGATAACCACTGAATTTCGAGGAATTAATGAATTTTAGTTATTAACAGTTTTTCTACTGTTTTATGTCTAAATAAACATAGCCTGAAATGATAATGCTAAACAAAAAATTTTAGATTGCTTTACTGATAATTGTTCATACACGAAACAAACCTTCGGTCTTAACATTAGGATTTACTAGCGCCAAGCTGGAAACCGGTAGAATTGAAATTACACTTGTGAGATCCAGGGGGACTAATGGCATCTATACCAGGTCACGGGGCATGTATACCCAGAATGCCCACGGCTACCTGTGACCCACCAGTTATTTTCCTACCGCCTTTAAGATAAGACGTGTTACTGTCTATCTCATTTAAAGCCGGTTTTTCAGTTTGCCCGTTCTTTATCCATTTCTTATTTTTTTATTTTTCATTCCTTTTCTCCAAGTGTGATCAGTGTGTGGTAAGAGTGTATACGTGGTATGATGGAGAATTTTGCCTCAACATCGGGATCGTCTACCGTTTCGAAGAGAGACAAAGGGAATGCCCAGGAGTCAGTGGCTTTCCATGTTCTAGGTTCCTAACTTCGGTGTCGACGGATCCTCATCCAACGTGTAGTAGGTGCAGGGAAAACGTATGTACGGTTACTAATCCGTGTTCTGTTTGTCGCGGTTGGTCGGTGGAACAGTGGAAGAAGTTCTATGGGAAAAGCCAATACAAAGGAAGGGGAAGGGGGTGACGCCATCTTTGGATGACCAACCTTACCGGCTTCTTTTGTATCGGTAATAAACCAGGCTGCTCCATATGTTTCTCCACCTGCTTTGATTTGTCTCATACCCCCTTCGGTTTCTCCTAGCGGTTCTGTATCGGAAACGTCAGGAGGGGCCTTGGGTAATTTTATGAATAATTTGCACTCTCCTTTGTTCCCAGCAAGTAGAGGGGGAGATCCGCCATCTTTGTTCCAGGCTCCTGCTACTCAAGCGCATAGGTTAGATGGTACGTGGTCAGCGCTAGGCCTACCAGGCGTACCAACCTTGGATGGTCTGCTTGCGCATTATATGACGTCACGGTTCCAGCAGGGTCCAGCAGCGCTGAATGTTCCTCATCCCCCGGGCTTGCAATTTATGGGAATTAATGCCGCGGCTTCACCATCCCACTCAGTATTTACAGCAATGCAGAACGTGGGAGGTAGTTTGGCAGCAAATGTGCGGTTGCCAGCAGAAACCTCTCAGTCTCTCCCTACGAGAGGGATGACGTCACAACATACGTCACACTCCGATATGGCAGGCGTGATGACGTCACAGACCGATTCTCGGCCTTTTTTCGCTGCACCCAGACGCTAATACGCCTTCTGACCCGTCAATGCAAACTGTAATGCAGAAATTACAGGATATAGAGAAGAGAATGAATAAGAGAGACAAAAAGAAAAAGTGTGATTCGCCTTCTTCGTCTTCTTCCTCTAGTTCGGCGTCATCGCTAAGTCCGATAACGTCACGGCGAGCGCCAGTCAAGCGTTGGAGGAGGATTCGGGAGTTCCTGGCGGATCCTCGGGCTAAGAGGAGAAGAATCAATTCTTCCTCATCTTCGGACCAAGACTGTCATTTCCAAGTCAGCAAGAAGGTCGGAAAGTCAGTGGCTATTAAGCACAAGGTTGGCAGACGAAGCCGTTCGCAAGAATCCGAACAAGCGAGAGAGGTGACGGCCGGCGAGCTAGCGGCCGAGGCGGAGTTGCCAGTTCGGATCGCAAAAACTGCGATACCTCTGGTAAAATCGACGTTGGCGGCGAAAGGTGCAGCAGAGGATGGAATGCAGGTCCCAGTTTCGCTCGTAAGGCCTTTCAAAATACGTACGAAGGACGATAACGCTCCTATTAAAAGTACAAAAAATAGAGAGTTGGCAACCTCGGCGGATACGTTCGTGGAAGGCAGTGTCCGTCTGGATAGAAGGTCGAGGCCGGGCTCGCCGATGCTCGAAAACGATGCCAATACTAATAGAGACGAACTTATCTCTGTCTTAAGGGAGCCGTTCCCATCTTGGAGATCTAGACTGAGATTCTCGCTCTAGATCCGTGAGCAGAGAAAGAGTGAGACGTTCTCGTTCCCCTGCTGACTATCCGTGATCGAGCCAACAGCGGCCAGCAAAGATCAAAGAGACGCGGCCGTAGGGGCAGGCGGGCCGTGGAATTCCGGGCCGTCTGTCAGAAGATAGAGGCGAGACAACATCCCTTGTGACGGAGAATGGTACACTAGAGCCGGAGGAAGGAGAAAACCAAGAGTTTCTGGCCTCGTATGCAGAGGTGATTGATTTGATTCGTCAATTCAATAACCTTTCGGAGAAGACAGAAACACCGGCCAGTATGCTTCCTCCTGGAATTGACATGGCATTTGGACTAAAGAGGGATACCAAGGTGTCGTATGAATTGCCTTGTTCGAGTCATGCGGAATCGGTCTTGCAACACGTAAACGCAAAGATTGCAGGGAGGGATAATTCCTTAAGATCTAATAGATCATTTAAATTATTCCCCCTCCAATGATAAAGCAAAGGAAATATTATACGACACCGAAGGTCCTTTGCTGTCTAGACAAATGAACCCTAATGTTGTAAGGTTAAGGCCTGGATTAACCTTGGATCAGGTTAAAATGGAGTGCCCTTCGATGACGTACAAGAGGCTGCTACGTTAGAAGCACAGCTTCTGTCTTTCAGGCTGCTTCTTGGTTAGACCTTTGGTCAACAGCAGTGGCGAAAATTGCATCCTCGGAAGCAACAAGGAAAGTAGTGGATGAACCATTGTTCATTAGATTACTACAGTCAGGTTCCAAGGCGATTGCGTACCTGACAAACGTAAGTGCCAATGTTTGGGCAAATATCCTGCTAATGAGGAGAGATGCAGCAAAAAAAACATGGCTAGACTAAGCCGCAATGTGGATTTGGATTCCCTGTTAGCAATGAGGAATGGGGATATCTTGGAATCGCAACTGCTGTTGCCAGAGGTCATACTGGAAGAGGCGATAGATAGAAGAAGGATGGACACTAACGATAGGTTGGTGCAACAGGCAGTTAGGAACGTCTAACAGTCAAACTACTCCTTTGGAGGGAAGACAACAGCAGATGTCTCGAAAGAAGACAGTGAGACATAGCATCCCTAATAGAGTCACAAGACCCTCTTCCCCAAAGAGGATAACTCATCGGCCCTTTCACAATAGAAAACAACAGAGGAAGGGCAATAGGGGAAGAGGGAGAGGCTCAAGAAGATAGGATGGGCGCCTCCCATCACTCGGCCACACCAGTGGGGGGTTGCCTGGCCTCAAATCACTGGAAGGTGTGGCAGGAACTAGGGGCAGAGCAGTGGGTGGTGGATGTTCTCAGGATCGGGTATTTGATCCCGTTCGAGGTAACCCCGCCCCTGACAGATCAACCATTACCCCACGTCACTTATGCCCACAAATCTCAGAAGGCCACTATTCTGCAGGACGAAGTGAAGATGATGGAAAAGGAGCTGTGCAACAAGTATGCAGTCCGACAAAAGGCTTCTACAGCAGGATTTTCCTGGTACCCAAAGCCAACGGGGAGTGAGGACAGTAATAGACCTGTCAACGCTGAATCTGTTTATAAGGAAAACCAGTGTCAGGATGGAAACTCCGAAAACGGTTCTACAAGCAGTCAGAATCGGAGACTTTATGCTGACAGTCGTCTAAAGGACGCATACTTTCAGATACCAGTCCATCAGTCTTCAAGGAAATTTCTCCGCTTCAGTCTTGCAGGGAAAGCTTTCGAATTCAAGGTCCTGTGCTTCGGATTGACAACGTCTCCTCAAGTTTTTACAATAGAGTGTTCACCCTCGTGTCGGCGTGGGCGCATGCTCAGGGGATCAGGCTAATAAGATATCTGGATGATTGGCTGTGATAGCAAAGTCCAGGGAGAAATTACTCAGGGACAGGGCGGCCCTCCTGCAGCTTTGTCACAGCCTAGGTATTGTGGTGAATCAGCAGAAGTCGCAGTTGGATCCAAGTCAACGTTTGGAACTATCTGGGAATGGTGATAGACACAACACAAGCCAAAGTATTCCCGACAGACCAAAGAGTAGAGAAATGCAAACAAGTGGTGAAAGCCTTTCTGGGAAAGCAGACACAGCCAGCAAGACAGTGGCAGGTGGTGCTGGGAATCCTAACCTCCCTGGAGAAGCTAGTACCACAAGGAAGGCTACACCTTCGGTCCCTACAATGGAGGATGAAGGAGTTTTGGTCACCAACAGTAGATCACCCGTACGAGCAAATTCCCTTGTCGGCAGAAGTGAGGAAAGACTTGCTGTGGTGGGTGAACGACGACAATCTGACAGTGGGTGTCCCCCTTCAACAATCCTCCCCAGACCTCTTGCTGTTCTCGGATGCGTCACTAGAAGGCTGGGGAGCCCATATGGAGGAGTTGATGGTGTCAGCAAAATGGAGTTGCAAGGACAGAGAACTCCATATAAACGTGCTGGAGTTGAAAGCAGCTTTTCTGGCTCTACAGGAATTCAGGGAGAGAGTAAAGGGACACTCAGGGGTATTGATGTCAGACAACACCACAGTAGTAGCTTATATAAACAAGCAAGGAGGCCTAGTTTCTCGGCAGTTACATGTGATGACAGTTCAACTTCACCAGTGGGCTATAGAGAACCTGGTAGACATCAAGGCCAGGTATATTTCGGGAAAAACAAACATAGTGGCCGACAAGTTGACCGCAGGGATCAGATTCTGGGAACGGAGTGGTCCCTACACCAACAGGTAGTGGACAGGATGCTCATGTTGTGGGAAGGACCGATCATAGACCTATTCGCAACCAAGGTACAACAAAAAGTTGGAAGTGTATTGTTCAGTAGTCCCGGACGCAGAGACAGTAGCAGAAGATGCGCTACAACACCCCTGGGACAATCTGGACGTGTACGCATTTCCTCCATTTTGTCTAATCCGTCAGGTTCTGAACAGGGTAATGCAGTCTCAGAACCTCAAGATGACCCTGGTAGCCCCGTTGTGGCCAAAAGCAGAGTGGTTTCCAGACCTACTGGAACTCCTAGTAGACGTGCCAAGAGAGTTACCTCCATGGAGCAACCTTCTGTGTCAGCCTCACGTGGAGAGGGTACCACCAGTCGGTGAAGTCCCTATCGCTTCACGGGTGGAGACTGTCAAGTATCTCCTCCGAGCTGCGAGGGTTTTTTCCGCAGAAAGCAGCAACTCAGATGGCAGGTAATATCAGAAAATCATCTGCGACAGTATACCAAGGAAAGTGGTCAGCATACTGTGATTGGTGTCGTAGAGGGAACGTGTCTCCACTCGGTACCACTATTCAGCAGTTAGCAGACTTTCTGATATATCTCAGAACAGAAAAACATGTCTGTATCTGCAGTGAAGGGGTACAGGGCGGCTCTAGCCTCAGTCTTACGAATGAAAGGAGTGGACATATCGTCTTCATGGGAGTTGGCCATGCTGATGAGGAGCTTTGAACAGTCATGCCCACCAAGGAGCTAAAAGCCCCAGATTGGGATCTGACCAAGGTACTGAGTAGTCTGACAAAACCCCCCTACGAACCACTAAGGCAGTCCACGGATAGGAGCCTGACCCTAAAGACAGTCTTCTTATTGGCCCTGGCTTCAACCAAAAGGGTGGGGGAGCTACATGGCCTCTCATATCTCATAAAGCACTCGAGAGGTTGGAGATCAATGGTATTTGAGTTTGTCCCAGAATTCGTGGCCAAGACCCAAAATCCAACAATAGTAGACGGCAGATTCGACTCCTTTACCATACCTTCCTTGGCAGACTTTGTAGACAACGACAAAGCTGAGATGCTCCTGTGCCCCGTCAGGGCACTAAGGGAGTACTTAAAGAGACAAGGCACCTCAGGCCGGGGTGCCAGAGGTTGTTCGTAAGTACAGGACGGAACAAGAAGGAAGTGTCCAAGAATACAATATCGTTTTGGCTAAGGGAGACGATCAGAGATGCTTATACGGCAGAAGACAGAGGGTCAGATAGCCAGGTGGGAGCTAGAGCTCATGACATCAGGGGTGTGAGTGCTTCCCTGGCATTTAAGAAGAACATGTCTGTGGATAAAATTCTGAAAGCTGGTGTGTGGAAACGCCAAACAACTTTCACCTCATTTTATTTGAAAGATGTTGCCCATAGATCCTTGGACACCTTTTCCTTGGGTCCGGTGGTGGCGGCACAACAAGTGATATAGTTCATCCAGTGCCCCTGGCGGGTCAGTTTGCGTCTAGTCTAAGATGAAGGTATGAAAGTAGAATGAATGGGATGACTGGGTCTTTTTTCTTTACTACTTTCTTCCTACTCCTTTAACTACGGGCAATATGAAGGAGAGTACCGTCATGTGCTGGAACGGACTAGATGCAGGTGAGATGGTCAGCCATACTGTGAAGCTATCTTAGCTGATGATATACTTTTCAGTAGCAACACACCCCTCTGGATAATAGGGAAAGAGGGGTGAAGGTGGATCCAGTTGCAAGGGACAAGAGTAAACAGTAGAATGGTATCTACACCCAGTGGGAGAAAACCAATAGATCCGCTTATATCTTTGGTCCTAGGTTCATTGTCCATTCTCTTAGAATTTCCCTATATATTCGGAAATGGATAAAGGTGGCAAACTCCCAGTCAGTTGTAGAGACTTACCTCCCTCCAATAGTAAGTCTATCCTAATGTTAAGACCGAAGGTTTGTTTCGTGTATGAACAAATACCAAATTTGTAACTAATTTGTATTTTTCATAACTAACAAACCTGAGGTCTTAACAGTTAAAGGCCCACCTCGAACCACCCCTCTAGCAGTCTAAACTGGGTTAGAAATATAACTGGTGGGTCACAGGTAGCCGTGGGCATTCTGGGTATACATGCCCCGTGACCTGTATAGATGCCATTAGTCCCTGGATCTCACAAGTGTAATTTTAATTCTAACCGTTTTCCAGCTTGGCGCTAGTAAATCCTAATGTTAAGACCTCAGGTTTGTTAGTTATGAAAATACAAATTAGTTACAAATTTGGTATTTTTATTAATTCGCTTATATGACGTTGTGAACCACAAATTGTGAAAAAGAAAAAAAAAGTGTAAAAAATATCTGTATGAATAATTCAGGATAGGATCAAGTAAGTTTTTCACTGTTTTGGACTGTTTAAGCATAAATAAACACATCTAGAAATGCTATTGTTAAAAAAGAATGGTTGATTGGTTCATGGACAATTTTGTTCATCGCTTGTATGGCACTGTGAACAACAGATTAAAAAAAGTCTTTGAATGATCCTATATTGAATGAAGTTTGAGATATACAGTATTTTGGACAGTTTTATGTGTAAATCAACATATCTTGAAACATTATTCCTAAAAGAAAATTTTAGATTGGTTCAGGGACAACTTATTCGTTGCTTTTAAGGCACTGTAAACGAGATTGTCAGCATGGAAAATGAATGTAAAAAATATTTATTCAAAAATAATTGTTCACCATTAAAATATTCCATTTTCTCAAGCATTAACATCATAGAGAAAATGGCTTACAATGATATAGGAACAACTGGCTGCAGGAAACCAGATATTACTATTTTTTTGATTTTTTTATCATTTTTTAGCCCAAAATTATTGCTCTTTTGTTGTTTCCTGAAGACTGAAACAAGATTTGTGTTTTAGTATTATCTATCTGTAGAATAAGTGGGAAAAATTAGAAGGAAATAACCTTCTATCATTAGGTAGAAAGTCATTTACTTCATAATGGGGCCTTAAAGCATTGGTGCTCCCCATAAATGCAAATTTTAGGTAACATAAATCAAGAGTATAAAGCTAAATTAGAGTTGGAGATGGATATAAGCTATATTATAGTGGAGCAAATAAAACAAGGTAGAAATGGAGTTGGCATAGTACTGTCTAGTGAACTAAAGAACTCGGTAATAGAAGTGCATAGAAAGAATGACCGTATCATCAGATTGAAGATATGTTATGGAGGAGAGATTCTGAATATTATAAGCGCATATGCACCACAAGTTGGTTGCACAGAAGAAGAGAAGGGAAATTTCTGGAGAGACATGGATGGAATAATGCAAGAACTGGAAGAGCATGAGAGGGTGATAGTTGGGGCAGATTTTGAATGGCCATGTCGGAAGTGAAAATGAGGCGATTGGGCGGGTGCATGGGGGCCATGGAATTGGGGAGAGAAACCCAGAAGGAGAGAGTGTAGTGGACTTTGCTGTGTCATTCGACATGGCAATAGTAAACACATTTTTTTGAGAAGAAAAGGGAACACCTAATAACATATAGGAGTGGGGGAAGATTCTCCCAGATAGACTATTTCTTGTATAAAAGGATAAATCTGGTGGAGGTCAAGAACTGCAAAGTTATTCCAGGCGACCATGTAGCCCCCCAACACAGGCTGCTATGTATGGACTTGAAGTTGAAAAGGGAAAGAAAAACCAAAGCTAAAGGGATAAGGAAAATTAAATGGTACGAATTACAGAAGGAAGGGGATAAGAAGAGAGAGTTTAAGAGGAGGGTTTTGGAGGATATTGATATAGGATTGAAGATGTTCAAGAATGGTGGGCACGAAATGCCAGCAGTAATAAGAAGGCATGGAAAGGAGCTGCTAGGAGAGACATCTGGTATCATATGGGAAGAAAAGGATAGTTGGTGGTGGGATGAAGACATTGAGAAAGTAGTAAAAGATAAGAAGGAGGCCAAAGCAAACGATGGGAAGAGTCACAGTCAGTGGAAAGACAGAAATAGGTACAGAGAGAAAAACAAGGTGGTGAAAAAGGTGGTAGCCCAAGCTAAAGCAAAGTCGTATGATGATGTGTATAATGAGCTGGGACAAAGGAAGGATTAAAGAAGATGATGAAGCTATCAAAGGCTAGAAATAAGAGCACCAAAGATATAACACACATCAAACAAATAAAGAATCAAGAGGGTGTAGTGCTTAGAAAGGAGGAAGACCATTGTGAAGAGATGGAAAGAATATTTCGAACAGTTGTTAAATGAAGAAAATAATAGACTAATAGAGAGGATGGGCAAGGAACATTGGCATGGTAATGAGGTTTTCTAGGCAAGAGGTACTAAATGCACTGAAGAAGATGAAGAATGGGAAGGCAACCGGACCAGACATGATCCCGGTGGAGGCATGGAAAAGCCATTAGGAGATGAAGGAGTGGATATACTGTACGATCTTATGATAAAGATCCTTGAACAGGAAAAGATACCAAATGAGTGGCGTGGGAGTATATTGATCCCAATTTTTAAAGGGAAAGGCGATGTCCAAGAGTGTGGTAATTATAGGGGCATTAAATTGATGTCCCACACTTTGAAGATACTGGAAAGGATGATAGATGCTAGACTGAGAGAAGAAGTACAAATAGGTAAAGAGCAGATGGGATTTATGAAGGGAAGGGGAACAACAGATGGTATATTTTGTCTGAGGCAATAATGGAGAAATCGGGGAAAGACAAAGGGACCTACATATGGTATTCATTGACCTTGAAAAGGCTTATGACAGAGTCCCGAGACAAGAGGTATGGAGGAGCCTGAGGGAGAAGATGGTGCCAGAGAAGTATGTGCTATTGATACAAGAGATGTACCGGAATGTATTTACCAGAGGAGGAGCAGTGTTGGGGAGACAGAAGGTTTTGAGGTGAGAGTAGGATTACACCAGGGGTCGGCTCTGAGCCCATTTATCTTAACATAGTGATGGATGTTATAATAGAGGAAGTAAGGGAGACAGTAACCATGGAACATATTGTATGCGGATGATATTGTTCTGTGTGCAGAGAGCAGGGAAGATCTGGAAGTGAAATTGGAAAGATGGAGACAAGTACTGGAGGACAGAGGAATGAGAATAAGTAGATCCAAGACAGAATATATGTGTACCACCACTGAGGGGGATGATAGAGAAAGTATTCAGCTTGGTGGAGAGCAAATAAGGAGAGTTGATAAGTTTAAGTATTTGGGATCTTTTGTTAACGCTGGAGGAAGTATGGAAGAAGAAGTAAAACATCGGGTACAGGCAGGACTGGAACAACTGGAGAGCGGCCTCGGGAGTTCTTTGTGACAAAAGAGTGCCGCTTAGGTTAAAAGGAAAATTTCACAAGACGTGGTAAGAACAGCAATGCTGTATGGTACGGAAACAGCAAGCATGAGAAAAGCAGAGCAGAAGAAGATGGATGTGGCAGAAATGAGAAGCTTAGGTGGATGTCTGGGGTAACAAGAGTGGATAGGATCAGAAATGACTACATAAGGGGGTCAACTAAGGTGGTGGAAGTATCAAAGAAAGTGCAGGAGGGGAGGCTGAGATGGTATGGACACCTGTTGAGGAAGAGATGAGGACCACGCTGGGAGACATACTATGGGAGTGGAGGTGCAAGGAAGAAGAAAGAGAGGGAGACCAAGAAAGAGATGGAAGGACTGTGTGAGAGGAGATTTACATGAGAAGGGAATTGATGAGGCAGAAGTGCAAGATAGAAATAGATGGAAACGGCTCATCCGAAACGGCGACCCCATATAAAAATGGGAACAAGCTGGGAAGAAGAAGAAGATAGTTCTATTCATTTGATTGTATATTGGAAATTTTAGGGCATATTTCTTATATGATGAATTAGTTTTAG
>NC_061106.1:35829104-35952622 GCF_015104395.2 Macrobrachium nipponense
CTAAAACTAATTCATCATATAAGAAATATGCCCTAAAATTTCCAATATACAATCAAATGAATAGAACTATACTCTTGATTTATGTTACCTAAAATTTGCATTTATGGGGAGCACCAATGCTTTAAGGCCCCATTATGAAGTAAATGACTTTCTACCTAATGATAGAAGTTATTTTCCCTTCTAATTTTTTGTTACCCACTTATTCTACAGATAGATAATACTAAAACACAAATCTTGTTTCAGTCTTCAGGAAACAACAAAAGAGCAATAATTTTGGGCTAAAAAATGATAAAAAAATCAGTAATATCTGGTTTCCTGCAGCCAGTTGTTCCTATATCATTGTAAGCCATTTTCTCTATGATGTTAATGCTTGAGAAAATGGAATATTTTAATGGTGAACAATTATTTTTGAATAAATATTTTTTACATTCATTTTCCATGCTGACAATCTCGTTTACAGTGCCTTAAAAGCAACGAATAAGTTGTCCCTGAACCAATCTAAAATTTTCTTTTAGGAATAATGTTTCAAGATATGTTGATTTACACATAAAACTGTCCAAAATACTGTATATCTCAAACTTCATTCAATATAGGATCATTCAAAGACTTGCGTTTTTTTAATCTGTTGTTCACAGTGCCATACAAGCGATGAACAAAATTGTCCATGAACCAATCAACCATTCTTTTTTAACAATAGCATTTCTAGATGTGTTTATTTATGCTTAAACAGTCCAAAACAGTGAAAAACTTACTTGATCCTATCCTGAATTATTCATACAGATATTTTTTACACTTTTTTTTTCTTTTTCACAATTTGTGGTTCACAATGTCATATAAGCAATTAATAAAATTATCAGTAAAGCAATCTAAAATTTTTTGTTTAGCATTATCATTTCAGGCTATGTTTATTTAGACATAAAACAGTAGAAAACTGTTAATAACTAAAATTCATTAATTCCTCGAAATTCAGTGGTTATCACGCTTCCTTAAGGGTTGAATATATGATAACTCATCCCAGATTGGGCAAACTGAATGTTAGCCAGTTAAGAAAAATAGTTAGATCAATGGAAACAGGATGACATGTACAAGCACATATGAAAAAATTACATGAAAATTTTTTCCTGTTCAATGCCTCCAAATTGAAGGCATGCAATGTTGATGCTCACCATGTAATGTTGATTGCTAGTCACACGCGGGTATCTGTCCATTAAGAGCTAAAATGCAATGAGAATAATATAAGCTTTATAATAGGGCATATGGTACTTACTTTACAAACATATTCACGAACATCTGAATGAATTTTCTGGTGAATAATAAGCTTTTGTTCAGCATCGGTTTTGTAGGTAAGACATATTCCACAGGTAAGAAGATCAACATCTATGCTATGTACTTTCCACAGATGCATCTGGCACACTCCCCACTGAAATGAAAAAACAAAGCAATTTTTCACAACATGTGAAATAGTCAAATAAGCAACTATAGCTAATCCCTCTCCTTTTATTGAAAATTTTCATTTCAAAAGCAAGCAATACTCAAAATTAATTTTCCAATCTCACATTACTCCCAAATGAAGTTATGAATTATACTAACCTTCAAAAACCTTCCTGAGCATTCACAACAGAAAAACAGCTTCTCTTCACTTCTTTCCCCAGGTTCACCATGACATTTTTCATGTATCCTCACATTCTCCTCAGAACTGAATCGAAATCTACAGTGGTCAACTGAACACCTGTATAATTGATAATCATTGTAAATGTCTAGAATATTCTTTTGGCAAATGTGTCAAGGACTTTTCTTTATGGATTGTTGATAATCACGTTAAAACTCAAGGATTTCAATAAAATAGCATCAATAAAGGGATTTTGACGTAGGAAAAATCTATTTCTGGGCGAGGAAGCCGTGTCACCCAGTGAAATATGTCTGCTTTAGCACTATTTCTAGTAAAATATTGCTATAATACCAGAGAACTGCTAAATTGGACATGTCAGAAGCTTCTGACTCGCTCACCTATATAAAAGGTGTCGGTATAAAACTGGGGCGAGTGTTAAACACTACCACAGCAACCCCTCCAATTAGCCTTTTCCTCATCAAAAGACCCTAAATACGGGGAGCTATTTTACTAGAAATAGTGCTAAAGCAGACATATTTCACGGGAGCGACACGGCTGAGCCCAGAAAAAAAATTTAAGATGGAAAACACTTGGGACCTTGAGAGTGAAAAATTGAAAGAAAATAATTTTAACCAAGGATATAATGCACTTACCATGAAAGCATTAAAATTACTGTATAACAAATATTTCAATAAAATTTCAGCACCTACATATCCTAGGAAAGAAACCCAATACAGTGGCCCCCTTTTTTATGTGGGAATAGGTTCCACAGCTTACTATAGAAATGCAAAAGTCCCCACTAAAAATGCTTATAGCTGCCAAATACCTCGTACCCTTTAAACTAAATGCTTCTAACTGCCCATTTTAAATTTCACTGCTTAATTTGATAACTCAAACAAAAATATACCTTGAATTATCACACTAAAGCAATTTAATATTTCAAACAAAAATACATCCCAAACCATCATTCCAAAACACCCAAAGACCTTACATTACAGTAGTAATCTCCTATTACTGCTACTCTTACGTAGGCTATATGTATACACCCCTAACATGCTCATAACTCCATATTTTTAAGAGTTCATCGCCAAAATTGACAGTCCAAACAAAAATATACCGCAAACAATCATCCCAGTACACGCTAATATCATTTTAAAGTCATACTGCAAAATTAAGTACCAGCCTTAAAGTTACTCTTAAGTATCCCCTATCATTCAGACATGCCCGTTTTCTTTAGCCTATGGCATTGTTCTGCGCATACTATAATGTATTGGGCGTACATTTTACAAATACGTAGTACGTATTGATATTTTTCCTGTGCTGTATGATTTCGAGATTATATTTAATGTACAGGTACATATTTTAGGATCGTACTATTGCATAGAGCATGTCTAAAATATGTGGTTAGTTTAGAATGAATGGGACACGACCTCCAAAGAGAATGCCAAGTTTGTATGTCATGTTAGTATTTTCGTCATTACGTACAAATACATTTTTGATAAAAAAAATTATTTATACTACTGTAAGTTCTTGTTTTATGTTGTCTCTCTCTCTCTCTCTCTCTCTCTCTCTCTCTCTCTCTCTCTCTCTCTCTCTCTCTCTCTCTCTCTCTCTCTCTATGAAATACAAGTTATTGTATCAAACTTTTATATAAATTAAAAATAATAATTCCATATCCTTTTAATGAAAATATGTACCAATTTCTGTACCATAAACAAAACAAAACACGAAAGAGGTATTGGTGCCATATTTTTTGCTTTGTCTGATTTATTGTACCATGTTACATTACAAGTTTACTTGACTATGATTATCACACATAACAGTACACAAGAGACTATTTTATCACTGTTGACGTTTCATCTCTAATCATCTTAAAAATATTTAAAAAACAAAATTTTATGTAAGGAACACTTCACATTATGCTTTCATCCCAGCCAGTTAAGTGCCTGTGAAGTCTCATCCCCAGTTGTTCTCTCTCTCTCTCTCTCTCTCTCTCTCTCTCTCTCTCTCTCTCTCTCTCTCTCTCTCTCTCTCTCTATGAGATAAGAGAAAGAATGATTTTTTAAGCAGGTATGTTTATTTTTGTACAGTATAGTTTTATAGATAAACGTGATGTTACTTAGTCATTAATTTTTTCCATATTTTCCATATTACGTACTAATTACAAGTTTTTGTATTTCAATAAATGCAGGCTGGAAAATACGTAATTAGCAAATATTTCAGATACTGTACAGTATGCTCTATTATCCAAAAACACGTTACACTTCAGTAATAGTATGTATATCATATACATCTTTACCATTAAAAGAGAGAGAGAGAAAGAGAGGTGTTTATGTTCCCTGGTAAGAAGTGTTATGATTTTGTGGGATTTTAATTTAGCGTTTTACTATTCATATTTTGCTGTTTAATATTAATATTCAAAATTTAGTAAATAATTTTTATTATAAATGTATTTAGTCATGAAAATAAAGTGAAAATAGTACAGTATTTAGTGAACATTGCTCTATAAAAAAATTTGCGAATTAGTGAAATCCCCCCCTCCTCCCCGACAAGTGAATAATGTGTTCTACAAAAAACGCAAAATGAAATGTAGAAATGTGAAACGTATAAAAATGGGGGCACTGTATCCACTATTTCAACAAAACATTTTGAAAAAAATGTTGAATGAAACTTACTTGAGGACCTTTTCCTTATTACTTTGCAAGTAGTACTGGTTTTTTGGGGGTTTCTGTTTTTGAAGCCAGTATTGTTCATCTAGATTCTTAGGAGTTTTTATGCGACGTTTCTGATTCTCATTTTTTTCATCTTCAGTATCCTCCTAAAATATGATAGTCTACTCAATGCAATTATAGAGAGACATGGCTAAAAATCAAATAAAATAGCACATAACAAATTTAAAGTTAACAGACTATTTGTGAATAAGACAAAATTACATTTTTATAGTAAAAAAAGTTTTATATATACAGGCAGTCCCCGATTATTGGGGGTCTCAGTTATTGGCGATCAGGGTTTTATGGGGCCAGTCTAGAGCCAAAAATCGTCAATTTTTGGCAACAAAATGCAAGCACCTAAGTGGCATACTAATTGGTTGGTCTTGGCCTGCCACCTCAGTGGGCGCGAGTTTGATTCTCAGCCATTCCATTGAGGGGTCAGAGATGTGTATTTCTGGTGATAGAAGTTCATTCTTGACATGGTTCAGAAGTCACGTAAAGCCGTTGGTCCTGTTGCTGAATAACCACTGGTTCCATGCAACGTAAAAACACCATACAAACAAACAAGCAACAAAATGCACCCTTTTCTGATTACCGGTGTTATTAAAGGGATTTTGACAAAGGAAAAATCTATTTCTGGGCAGTGACCTGTGTCGCCTAGTGAAACCCACCCTCTATCTTCCACACCCTAACTGGCCCAAGCTTGGGTGCTATCTACAGGAATGATAAACAAGACGCTAGTTGTAGCAGTAGCGGGCAGTAGATGGCCTGGAACGGCTCCTCTGTAGACGAGGGATATTGAGAAAGGAAGAGACTAAATGGCAGGGGACCTCTGATAGTGGTTTCACACGCCTCAGTTTCCATACCGACATCCTTAAATAAGGGTGAGCGAGCCAGGAAACTCTGGCATAACCATATAGCTTTTTTCTCTTGTATATTTAGCAATATTTATACCTTAGAAATGAGTGCTATAGGAACTATTTCACTGGGTGACACAGGTCACTGCCCAGAAATAGATTTTTCCTTTGTCAAAATCCCTTTTCTGGGCCTAACCTGTGTCGCTCCGTGAAATAGTAACAGAGAATTGGCCCCACCAGCTTGGAAATCTAGAGTAAACCAGTTACTGGAAGGAAAAATAAAATTATATAATTACTTCTAAGGTACTTTTTAATGAAAGTTTCTTAATTCTACAAGTTCAATAAAGTTCCTTAATTCTACTGAGATTTTAATAATATCTTTAAATCTACAGTCCTTATCTAAATAATTAGGGTTGTATCACCCAAATGTGATAGGATTAGATCAATCCCACACCCCAATACAGGAAATTTATATACACATATATATATACAATTAGACATCCATATGTACAATCAAGAGTGATTATAAGTGCAGTCCAGGTGAAATCAAGGTCAATTTGTGCAACCCGGTAAACAACCAAAGCAAAGGTCAAGAATGCTAGCGAGGCAGGTAGGAGAGAAAGAACTAAGGATAGATATAGGCTATTAAGACTAGTTATTAACTATGCTAGGCAGTGTAAGGGGAAACTATGTTCCCTGCTGCCACTGCCGGGAATTTAAGGGCCTCTTAAGGATTTTAGGTAGTGGCATTTAAATACTGTCGGCGACTTCCAACCTGTATATGAGGAATTGATTGCGGATTGGCTTGTTTAATAAAATAGAGAATTTGTTGTCTGATTCCTTTTAGGGAGATGGTCCCACCATTCCCCCTAATGAATAAAGGGCCTGAGGATTTCTTGGCAGTTCTGTTTAGATAAGCTCTTAGTGTGTTTACTGCGAAAGTGGGACAATCTTCCATGAGGACCACCTATTTTGTGGATCCTCGTTTTTAGCCAAGAATTGACAATCTGGCCAAATCAGTACTTCTCCAGATGAGAGGAATTCAATGTGATTTGGTTCTCTGGAAAGGGCCGACAGTTCAGATATTCTGGCTCCTGATGCCAGACTTACTAAAAATAACGTTTTCCTGAGAAGGGTTATATAAGAACATGATTCGTTAAGTGTCTGAAGCTAGCTTAAGTACATCGTTTAAAAACCAGGAGACCATCTGAGGTCTATTTACTGGTCTAAGTCTAGTACAAGCTTTGGGGATAGAAGAAAACTACGAATCTGTCAGATCAATATTAAGTCCAAATTGAAATATGACATTGTTATGATACAATAAAGTTCATACATACTTACCTGGCAGATATATACATAGCTATAGACTCCGTCGTTCCCGACAGAATTTCAAATTTCGCGGCACTCGCTACAGGTAGGTCAGGTGATCTACCGCCCTGCTCTGGGTGGCAGGACTAGGAACTATTCCCGTTTTCTAATCAGATTCTCTCTTCCACCTGTCTCCTGCGGGAGGAGGCTGGGTGGGTCTTCAATTGTATATATCTGCCAGGTAAGTATGTATGAAACTTTATTGTATCATAACAATGTCATTTTCATACATTCAACTTACCTGTCAGATATATACATAGCTGATTGACACCCTTTGGTGGAGGGCAAGAGACAGCTAACCAACTGACTAGACAGGTAAACAACATATGTTGTAGGTATAAATAAACCTTAGTTCCTACCTTTTTAGATGGAAGACTTCGTGGCTACTGCCCAGGAGTCTGCTTCATCTCAAGAGCCTTAGCGAGATAGTGATCTGTGGCCAAGAGTTCTTGTGGATCTGTCGATGGGGTCTCTTCCACTTACTCGACAGAATCCTAACTGGCGTTTGTCAATGGGAGCACATCCGCTTATATGACAACACGCACTTATTTAAGGAGCACACAACCAATCCCGATCACCCGATCCTAACCCGTGTTAGTTCTAAGATTGCCTAGAGTTATCCCCAAACTCTTAGCAAACAACCACAAACTCGAAACTCATACATACAAAAATAACAAAATTTTTGTACCCCTCTAATAGTCAGATGTCACTCGATTTTCAAATGAAGAGAAGTGAAGGCCCCCATACACCGAAAACCCGAGAACACATCCGACAAGAGGGTTACGTACATAATTTAAGGATTGGTGCTTTCTCCTTTACCCAGAACCGTCTGTGCTGACACAAACGGACCTAAAGAAAAACATTTATCATACGTAACTCGTACGTCTTTTAAATAATGGGATGCAAACACAGAGTTGCATCTCCAATAAGTTGCGTCCAAAATGCTTTCTTTAGTGACATATTTCTTTGGAACGCCACAGAGGTTGCGATTGCTCTAACTTCGTGGGCTCTCACTCTTAAAAGATTAAAAGAATCATCTGAACAATTCTTATGAGCTTCTGTGATAACACTTCTAACAAAGAAGGCTAATGCGTTTTTGGACATTGCTCTCTTGGGGTCTTTCACGAGCACCAAAAGACCTTTATGCGAACCCCCCAACTGCTTTCTTCTGTCCAGATAAAATTTTAGAGCTCTAACTGGGCAAAGGGATCTTTCTGCCTCTCTGCCCACCAAACTAGAAAGTCCTTTCACTTCGAAGCTCCTGGGCCAGGGATTCGAAGGGTTTTCATTTTTTGGCCAGAAAAAGGGACTGAAATGAACAAATTGCAGAGTCTCCTTTGAAGCCAACTCTTGATTCAAGGGCGTGCAACTCACTGATTCTTTTTGCCGTTGCAAGAGATATCAGAAACAAAACATTTCTAGTGATGTTACGAAACGAAGCAGTGTGAAGTGGTTCGAATTCATCTGATGATAGAAATTTAAGAACCACATCTAAGTTCCAGCTTGGAACCTTAGGTTCAAGTGATTTAGATGTTTCGAAGGAACGAATGAGGTCGTGCAAATCCTTATCATTCGTTAGATCTAATCCTCTGTTTCTAAAGACTGCTGAAAGCATACTCCTGTACCCCTTAATAGTCGGTACCGAGAGATGCGACTTTTGTCTAAAGAAACAGAAGGAAATCTGCAATTCCGGTCACAGAGGTACTGAAGAGGACAGCTTCTTCGACCTACACCAGTTTCTGAAAACTTCCACTTCGATTGGTACACTCGCCTAGTAGATGATCTGCGTGCTCTAGCAATTGCGTTTGCTGCCTGGCGAGAAAACCCTCTCGCTCTGACAAGTCTTTCGATAGTCGAAAGGCAGTCAGAGCAAGAGCGGGTAGATTTTGATGGTACCTCTCGAAGTGGGGTTGTTTGAGCAGATCTATTCTGTTTGGAAGAGATCTGGGGAAGTCCACTGTCCATTCCATCACCTCTGTGAACCAAATTTGAGCTGGCCAATACGGAGCAATCAGAGTCATCTTGGTTCCTTCGGATGCCACGAATTTTCTGATACACTACTTCCCCCAGTATCTTGAACGGGGAAAAGCGTAAATGTCTATCCCTGACCAGTCCAGGAGAAAGGCGTCTGTTGCATAAGCCCGGGGATCCTCCACCAGGGCACAAAATGTTTCTATCCTTTTGGAGAGGAATGTGGCGAAAAGATCTATTTGAGGCTTCCCCCAAAGGAGCCAAAGGCTCTGACAGACTTCTGAGTGGAGTGTCCATTCTGTGGGAAGGACCTGGAACCTCCTGCTCAATCTGTCCGCTCTCACATTCCTCTCCCCTTGGACAAACCTTGTTAGAAGAACTACCTTCCTTTGGTTCGCCCAAATCAGTAGATCTCTTGCCAGCTCGTACAGAGCAAAAAGAGTGCGTCCCTCCTTGCTTCTTGACATAAGCCAGAGCTGTCGTATTGTCTGAATTTATCTGCACGACTTTGCCTCTGACCAAGTGTTCGAAGCTCTTTAGCGCCAGGTGAATTGCTAAGAGCTCCTTGCAATTTATGTGCCATGACACCTGTTCTGCCGACCAGGTGCCTGACACTTCTTTGGATCCCAATGTTGCACCCCAGCCCGCCTCCGAGGCGTCTGAAAACAATGTCAGGCTTGGGTTCCGTACTTGCAGGGACACTCCTTTGTTTTCCTTTAATGGAATCAGCCACCACTTCAAATGATGTTTTATTTCTTCCGAGATTGGAAACGTGTCCGAGAGCTGACCTGTCTTCCAACTCCAACTTCTTCTTAGGAAGAACTGAAGCGGTCGAAAAGATGTAATCTTCCTAGGAGAAGAAAAAAAACTGTTCGAGCGAGGAAAGGGTTCCCAGAAGGCTCAGCCATTCCTCGCTGAAGTGCGCTCCTTCCCTAGAAAAGGTTCGATAACTGTGGCACAGCCTTTCTTTAATCTCTCTTGAGATGGAAAAACTCGAAAACCCCGAGAATCCATCTGAATCCCCAGATAAACCACGTTCTGGCTGGGGATCATCTGAGACTTCTCGAGGTTCACGATCAATCCCAAAGATTTTGTCAATTCCAGTGTTATTAACAGGTCCTCCAAACACTGCTTTTGAGACCTGGCTCTGATGAGCCAGTCGTCCAGGTACAGGGAGACATTTATCCCTTTCAAATGTAAGTGCCTTGCTACATTTTTCATCACGTCTGTGAAGACTTGAGGAGCCGTGGACAGGCCGAAACACAGGGCCCTGAACTGATAAATTCTTCCTTCGAACATAAATCGAAGGTACTTCCTCGACGAATGGTGGATCGGGATGTGGAAGTATGCGTCCTGAAGGTCTAGGGACACCATCCAATCCCATTGTCGCAGTGCATGCAAGGACGGTGAGGCAGACGTTTCCATGCCTGAAACTTCTGTTTTGTTCGACGAATTTGTTCAGCGCATTACGTCCAGTACCGGTCTCCATCCCCCCGAGGCTTTTGTTACAAGAAACAAGCGATTGTAAAACCCCCGCGGGGAGTTGCAATCCAGCACAAGCTCTATTGCTCTTTTGTCCCACATCTGTTCCACCATCTGACGAAGAGTATCCCTCAGAACAGGGTCCCTGTATCTGGCGGACAATTCTCGGAGATGTTGTCAAGGGAGGCATGTCCTTGAATGGGATGCGATACCCCTTCTTGATAATCGACATCGTCCAAGTGTTCGCTCCTATGTCTTCCCAGGCTTTCGCAAAATAATGTAGCCTGGCTCCTACGGGTGTCTGGAGGACAGAATTCTCACTTCTCTTCTTAAAGGGACGGAAGGAAGACCTGCCCCTCTTATCGGTTGACTTCCTTCTGGCGATCGATCTAGTTGGAAGACCTCCTCGAAAGGGCTGTTGCTGAGCTGGGCGAGCCACTTTCTTTTCCTCACTAGCCACAGGCCTATTCTTCCTTGAGGATTGTCCCAGGGAATCCTGGGTGGCCTTTTCAGTTAGAGAATGCGCAATATCCTTCACCAACTGCGAGGGAAAAAGGTGTTCAGAGAGAGGCGCAAACAATAAGGCGGCTCTCTGCGAAGGAGAGACAGCCTTCGTGAGGAAAGCACTGTGAACCGCCCTCTTCTTTAAAACTCCTGCACCCAAAGAGGGAGCATACCTCAGCCGATCCATCCTGAACAGCCTTATCAATGCAGGCGAGGATGCTATTTTAGGGTTTCTGGGTCGAGTTGTTCTTTTTCCTGAGATTTCTTGGCCAGAACCCCAAGAGACCAATCTAAGAAGTTAAAAACTTCTAAAGTGTGAAAAGTCCCTTGATAAGGTGGTCCGTTTCCGCAAAGCCCCCATGTTACCTTCGCTGCATTCAAGGCGTGCCTTTCTCGACGAATCCACCAAACTCGAGAAGTCTGATTCAGCTGAAACAGGCAGAGACAATCCCATCTTCTCTCCCCGTTTCGTACCAATGCCTCTCCTCCCTGTAAGTTTAGGGGGAGGCATAACAAAGACCGGTTACCAAGAAAAACCTTCCTAACTCCTTCTTCTTCTTGAACCAGGAGTCAAGAGATTGTAGAGCCTCCTCATAGATATAGCAGGCTTCATTTTAAGGAAAGAGGAAGACTTGTGTGTTTTCGTGCTCGAAAACAGAGAGCGTGGAGAAGGGGGAGCAGCTGGCGTCAAAGAGTCTCCATATTCCTCCAATAGAAGGGACGAAAGAACTTTATAATTCGAAGATCCTTCCTTCATTTCGTCCTCCGAGGCATCTTCTGGGTTGATAGGCTCGGAAGGAGAAGGCTCCCTTCTTTCTTCTGATTCTTCTCTTACTCTCTTACGAGTGTCAGGCTCTTCATACGAGGAATGCGCCTGGTGTACAGCAGGAGTACCTCGCCTGGGAGGAGTAACGTGTTTGGAATAACTCCTGGCGCTTGGCCAGGCGCAGAGCGCCTCGAATACTCCTGGCTTCTAGTAGGCGCATTTTGTTCAGAATACTCCTGGCGCGTGGTAGGAGTATTAAGTCCAGAATACTCCTGGCGCCTGGGAGGAGTATAAGCATCGGAATACTCCTGGCGCCTGGGAGGAGTATTAAGTCCAGAGTACTCCTGGCGCCTGGTAGGAGTATAAGCTTCGGAATACTCCTGGCGCCTGGGAGGAGTATTCAGTTCAGAATACTCCTGGCGCCTGGGAGGAGTATCTAGGCCCGACGACTCCTGGCGTCTGGTAGGAGCACGTCGTTCCAAATACTCCTGATCCTTATCATGCGTCTGATGTTTAGTAGGAGTATTGATTCCGGTAGGCGCTTTCCGTCTCACAAGCGCTCTACTCCTAACAGGATCTTCCTCTTCAGCTAACTCTTGGCGCTTGATTGAAGATCTTGAATGTTGTACTGGCTCGTTGCGCCTACTCGGAGCCTGGCTTCTGGTTGGCGCCCTACTCTTGACAGGAGTAACTTCCTTTCTTACTTCTCTCCTGTCTAGCGCACCGCTCCCCCCAGAGATGGCCGCCTGTGCGACAACTCCCCTGAAGGATGCGTCACGCCCGACAGGAGATAGGTATTTAGATCTTTTAATAGGAAGCCTATCATCCTTCTTACGAGTAGGCTCCTTATAACGAGTTCCTACTAACAAGGCTAATTGCTCTTGCATATTCTTCAAAATTTTCCTGGTTGAGGAATCTTCCGAATTAGGAGAGGGAGATCTGGAAGGCGCTCTAGGATCCCTTCCAGACCCAGAGTCTGAATGTATTCTCGCCTTCTTTATTACCGAAGGCGCTCCTCCTTCCGAGAAGCGCTCGGGACTCGAATTGAGCTCATGCTCTCTCATACTCCTCTTCAAAGGACGGGAAAGATTCGACTCCTTCCATCCTCTTCTCGGAGAAGGCGAACTAGACGACGAAAAGCACTCTCGAAGGACGCTTTTCCTATAGCGGTCCTTGGCAGTCGATACAATCGATTCTGCCGAAGGGACGCCTGATCGTTGGGGATTCTCCACAACCCCCGTACGGCTTTCGACTTTCCTTCTCCTCCGGGCCAGGGAGCTTGGAAGAGGTCTAGGCCTGGGAGCGTCGCAGAGACGACCAGACGCCCCCTCCACTACACTGGGGACACTAACATCACTAACGAAACCACATTCACTTTCCTTACCTTCCAATGCTGCGACTTTTTCCTGCATTTTCTGAAGGGAAGCTCTAAGTTCTGCTATTTCCGAAGCAGAACTAGAGGGATTAGCAATTTGTGAACGGGCTGAAACAGAATGGTCATGATTATCATAGGAAGAAGCTACAGAGCTAGATAGTAAATCATGAGAGGCAGACATTCTGCGGGTCTTTATAAGCCGCCTTCCTCTTTCTATCTTTCTCTAACTTCTTCAAGTAAGAAGTTAGATTCTTCCACTCTTGTGCACTCAGTTTCTCACACTCGTTACACGTATTCTCAATCGAACATTCAACCATTCTACACCCCCTACAAATAGTGTGAGGATCTACCGAAGCTTTCGGAATCCTCACCTTACAGCCCTCATTCACACACACTCTGAAACTAACACTAGAATCAGACATATTCACAAATTCCAAACACCAAGTCCAAAAAACAGTCCACGATAGCGAATGCCAAACAACGATCCAAGTACGTCACCAAATATCAGCGAGAGATGATCAAAAGCTTTGCGAAAAACGAATTCTAGTCAGGAGGAAGTAACAACAATGTTGATACAGCCGGCGACAGAGAGAATCTGATTAGAAAACGGGAATAGTTCCTAGTCCTGCCACCCAGAGCAGGGCGGTAGATCACCTGACCTACCTGTAGCGAGTGCCGCGAAATTTGAAATTCTGTCGGGAACGACGGAGTCTATAGCTATGTATATATCTGCCAGGTAAGTTGAATGTATGAAAATTTTCTTTAATGCAGATTTGGTTGTAGTAATAGTACTAGCTGCTAGGCCTTTTTCGAGCAGGGTTCTGAAAAAGGTAATTGCCAGATTCGTAGTCATGGTTTGTACCTTTGCATCCTTCAAAAACGTGGCTAGCTTCTTCACTGCTGAATTGTATTGACGCAGTGTGGATTCTCGTTTGTCTGATTCCAGGAACAGGATGTTTTGAGGATCAATGTTGGCATCTTTTAGCGCCGCAAACTTCATGAAGTCCATAAAGTTAGGGCTTTCTGAATACCTGAGGAAGCGGACACAGTCCGCGTTTGTACCAACTGTGTCAGTCTGGGATTGGGGATCCACCAGGGCCGGAGTCCCAATTCCACTAGTAGTGGGAACCAATTGCTCTTGGGCCAGTTGGGAGCTACTAGTGCAACCTGTCCTTTGAAAGATCTGAGTTTGTTCAGAACTTTCAGTAGTAGGTTTATCGGGGGGAATAGATAAATTTTCTTCCAAGTATTCCAGTCTATTGCCATAGCGTCCATGGCATATGCCAGAGGGTCCAGATTGGGAGCCACATAACATGTCAGTTTGTAGTTTGATTCTGTGGCAAAAAGGTCTACTTGAAGTCCTGGCACCTGTTGGCAGATCCATTTGAATGATTTTCCGTCTAGGGACCATTCTGATTCCAGCGGAGTTGTCCTTGACAATGCGTCTGCCACTACATTCCTTACTCCCGCTAGGTGAGTGGCTGACAGGTGCCATTGGTTCCTTGCCGCTAAGGCAAATATTGCTATCATTACGTGATTTATATGGCTTGATTTGGAGCCTCCTCTGTTTATGCAGTGAACTACCACCGCACTGTCTAGTACTAATTTGATATGGATTTTCTTTGCTGGCAAGAGTTTCTTCAGGGTTAGAAACACTGCCATGGCCTCCAGTACATTGATATGCAGCTGGCGGAACGTTACTGACCAAGTCCCTTGTACTTTTTTGTACTGGGAGTATCCCCCCCAGCCACTTAGGGAGGCATCCGTGTGAACTACCAGGGCTGGGGGGAGGAAACTGTAATGGAATTGATTTTGCCAGGCTCTTGACTTCTGTCCAGGGACGGAGTCTCTTCCGTAGGATCGGCGGAATCCGGGATACTTTGTCTCGAGATTTCCTGTTTGCTCTGGATCGCCAAACCCGGTTTATTTCCTTTAGTTTGGCTTTCAATAGCATGTCCGTAACTGATGCAAATTGGAGTGAACCTAGAATCCTTTCTTGGTTCCGCCGGGACGTGTGTTTGCCCTTGAGGAATTGTCTTGTAGCCCTTGCTATTTCTCTGCGTTTCGCTGGCGGAATTGATAAGTTGTATGTGTTTAGGTCCCATTGTATCCCCAACCACTGAAAGCGTGGTGCCAGAGTCAGCCGGGATTTGTTTCTGTTTATCTGGAATCCCAGGTATTCCAGAAAACTTATCACTTTGGCTGTTGCTTTGCGGCATTCTTCGGCGTCCGGGGCCCAGGTGAGCCAATCGTCTAGATAGGCTACTAGCATTATCCCTTGGGTCCTCAATTCTTGGACCACTGTTTCCGCTATCTTTGTAAATATTCTGGGTGCTATGTTGAGCCCGAATGGCATTACTTTGAAGGCATAGGCCTTCTTTCCTAGTCTGAAGCCTAGGAAGGGGCAGAAGTGTCTTGCTACTGGGACATGATAGTAGGCATCTGTAAGATCTACCAAGTCCGCCGTTGGTTTCTGGTAAAATCTGGTTGATGGAGGAGGCCCTTCTTTCCAACTCCATCCCAAACCTTTTGCTACAATACTGTGGGCACAAGTGCTGAACCTCCAACGGTTCCGGAAGAGGTACAGCCTCCCTTCTACCTGGGGAGCCTCACTGGTTAGCAGATGGGCGACTTCCCCGGCCTCCCCGGAAGCTTTTGCTCGGCGCCAGAAGCTCTTCCGCCATCCCTGTGCCGGAAAGCTCCTCTAGCTCGGCTACCTCTGGCGAACCTATTGTACCCTTGAAAGACCCCTTGGGTTTCAAAGGTAGCATTGAAGGCTGGGGAGGTAGAGAAAGAGGTTGAGCTTTTGGGCTGCTGAGTGGGTTGACTCAGTAGCACAAATTGCTGTTGCGGTTGTGCTTTCGAGGTGGAGGGCTGGTTCATCTGGGCCACCGGGACAGCTTGGACCACCGCTTGAGGCTGAGTGGTCTGGAAGGGCTGGAACTTCCTTGTCCGCTTCTTGCCCCTAGAATGCGTGCCAGAGGACTCAAACTTTCTCTTTGTGATGAGTCCCCAGCGTATCCTCAGGCTCTGGTTCACTCTGGCTGCCTCCCCGAGAACCTCGTTAACGACGGACTCAAGGAATAGCTTCGATCCCCAGATCGAGGATTTGATGAGCTTATTGGGCTCATGCCGGATGGAAGTGTCCGACAAGACGCGCTTCCTGCAGTTCCGTCTGACCACTGCAAAGTCATAAAGATCACACTGTACAGTGTGAAGGTATGACTTTGTTAGAATCTTGAACAGTGGCTCATCCGCATAAACCAAGGACGTCATCTCTGTCATGGTGGTGGAGTTGAGGGACCTGCTCGCGTCATTCTCAGCTTTGACTAAGGTGTCAAGGAGTCTAGGTAGCCGCTCACTAAACTGTGTTGTAGCACAGTCTGGGCCAAGCTTACCCAACAAGAAAGTTGCAGGAGCGTCAACCCAACACTCCATGCCTCCGGGGAGCAGAAGGGAAGGTAAATCTGTCTCCCGGAGTTGCGGCACAGGCTTATCTTCAGTGGCCGCTTGTAGCGTTAGCTCAGCCACTTTGGAGAGGCATGGGGTAGGAGTGTTATCACTCACTACGAACATTGTAAAGGGGCTTTTGTGGGGTGTCAACTTTGTGTTGACACACTCCCATTCTGTCAAGTTCCGGACCCAGGCTTGTTGGGCCTAGTCCCTAGGGAAGATGATGGTCTCCTTCGGGACCTTATCTTCCCTCATCATTGCCTCTTCCGTTAACCGCGCATAGCCCATGAAGGGGAACTGGTGATCCTGTGGGTAGAACTCAAAGTCGTCCAACCGCCGGGTTCCACATCCTTCTATTGTAAGCATACCCTCCGAGAATGGGGCGTATGCTGCTGGCTCCAAGGGTTATTGTTCTTAAATGGGGGCAGCTTTGAGGAGTCCGGCATTGACAGGGGTTGTCTAGCCTGCCCGGACTGAGGTTGTCCCGCCGCCAGGTTTTCCTGGATACCCGACACTAGGGTCTCCTGGTTCATCATCCTCTCCGTCAGGGACTGGATGGATTGTCCCGACGCCTCAAGACTGGAGGACAGTTGAGACATAATCTCTTGGAACTTGGTTTGTACCAAGTTCCCCATCTCCTCCATCATTATAGAGGAGAAAGCCGCCGGGTCAAAGCTAGGTTCCTGGGGCCTAGCTTTTGTAACTCGATCTCGACCCCTGTTGAGGGAGAGTAGCTTTTGCCGAGTCCGCCATGGGTTTGGAAGCCGATGGCGTACTGGCGCGGCTAGTCTTAGTTTTTGGCTTTGGCAAGGACTTCTTAATAGCCGTTAAGGTGCTAGTACTTTTCACCTTATGGGTCACCGAGCCCGACTTAGGTCTAACAGACTGGGGCTTTCCAGTGAATCCCTGGAAAGAAGAAGAATTGGAAGATTGAGATGGGCTAAAGGACAAGCCTTTAGCCCCCTTAGCCAAGCCTATAGCCCCTAGTACCTGCCTCAAAAACATTCTTACCTGTGCCCTGGTTGTCAACAACCATGAGCTCGTGGTCAAAGTTCATGGCCACCACGTCTCCCAACACTTCCTCGCCGAAACCCTCTGTGTCTTCCGGCAGAGCCGTGGTCTCTGCCCGGATCCTGGCAATGATAGGGGCCGCCACCTCTGCCTCTACAGCTGCCGACCTCTTCGCTCCGGGGTAGATGAGTGAGGCCATCTCCTCGGACAGCATGTAGGGCTGCTTGGCCTTGACATTTCTGCCAAAGCCACTGACACAGGCCTTCAGGGTTGTCAGAGCTGCATCCTTGACGGCTTGAGGGTTCTATAAGAGATAGTTATCTCAATCACTAACCTAGATACTACTTCTTTAGTCTAACATGTATCAATATGATTGTTAACCAATATAATTCTCAATGTATCATTCTGAGAGTGGTACGTATCGACTCAGAAGTGAGATCACTCACAAGCCCGTAGCAAATCTCGCACCCTTCCGGGTGCCACACCAACAGGGATCCCACCAGGACCGCACACCCGGCATGAGATCGGCAGACCTCATGCCCGCATGGCTCTTGCAGTACGTCCGTACACGCCGTCTCCAAGCAACGCACCATCTGTAAATTGACTGATACATGAGTATCACTATTTGGACCCACTGGAGATGTATCCGGTGGGGCATGCATCGTAACTCTACTGTCACCGGAGTTGACTCCGGTGGAGAGCGTGTCTAATATTAGGATGTTATAAATACTTGTATCTCACCAGCTCCAGGGCCCAGTTCTTGTTCTTGTCATAAAATCAAGGTTTAGGCCTGGTACAAACAGAGCAGGGGAAGGATGAACCTGGCCTGACTCCGCTGGCACCAGAGACACGTACTCCGTCCCCACCTGAGTGCGGTATGGAGTAAAAAACCAAGAAGATTGAAACCAGGCGAAGGAGCTAGTGATAAAAACGTGGTACTTCGGTTCTGAATACCCGGCGGAGTAGGAATGTCCGCCGTAGTAAACGAACCCGAAGAATAGTACGATAAATTTATCTTACTTAAGTTATTAAAAATACTAATACCTATACATGTGCGTAAGTAAACTGCTCTATTTGTTGTGCAACATTCCTAGCGCAGTATACCCTTTCACCTAGCTATCTTCTATCTCCGGGTCCGACTACATGAGAGCAGATCAGGGAAATCGGTAACCCTTAGCCTGTATCTGATCGAATAAGGGATCGTAGCTATTCGCATAGCCGATGCCTTCTGGTCGGAGTCCCGGTCCTGCCGGGGCGGGAGGATAGGTATGGTGAAGCAGGACTGCGGATAGGGGAACACGATATAGTGACACGTGGAGCACACCGTCCCGACGAGCCAGGTGGCCAGTCAAGGCTCGCCAGGGTGGGCATCCCCCAGTACCACCCACACTGAGCATGACGCGGAGGACCTACCCCCCGACTGTACTCCCTACCCTCCTCCCCTTATGCGAGAGCTCGGGTCGGCTACGTGGAGTAGCGTGAGGCGAGCCGCGTTCCCCACCGAGGTGGGGGCAGGGGGAGGGAGGTCGACTAGAGGGGTGGCCCACACGTGATCAGTTGGAGCCACTACCGACCAGGTGGGCAACCACGCGGTCGACTTGGCCCAACTGAACAGGAGCAGGAGGCCCATAGACCTACTATAACATGCAATACGTGCAAAATAACACATATTTCAATATCACTAGGATAAAATGAAATACAACTCGTCCTGACGCGGGGGAAAGGGAGAGGGAGATATAATGAGTCCTCTCGAGCGGCTGCCTAACCTTTGCAAATCGTAACAATCTGATGAGGTTGTTCAGGAAGGCTCTGAGCAGCTAGCCTAACCCGCCAAATTGGCTTTTATAACCGAACTGGCTAGGAAGACCAGGGTAGCTCACGGACCGTCATGTAGGTTACGGTAAGGGCCGAAGCCCTCCCGCGTATGACAAGAAGTCTCTTATTTAAGAGGCTAATATACTAAGTAAAATACAGCATCCACCCAATTCATTGGATGGAAGACAACATAAAAGATGTATAACAGGAATCCCAGACCTAGGCTACCTTCCGAGAGCATGCGGCTCGGCTCGGTAGGCTAGTATCCCCCCCGTCAGGAATAAATATATATATATATATATATATATATATATATATATATATATATATTACCAACAGAAGAACTGCTAATCTGTCCAAAAAAGGCGACTCCAATTAATATGGGAGACCAATTGGGTGCCAATATGAGGGTAAATATACGCGGGTAGCGATGCGCGAAATGTCTGACCTGGGAGCGGCGTCATGCCGGCTCCCGCTCATTACCAATATAAACATATATATAATGATCATCACTACCCTAAACCATGAATACATATTAGTGCAGTACTCAACTTGGATGCAGCAGTTTCCTGACGTTCAACCATCTTCTAAATCAAGGGAAATTCGCACGAAAACACAGCGAAAGATACAACACGTGTAAGCGTTACCAGTGCTATCTACAGGAATGATAAACAAGACGCTAGTTGTAGCAGTAGCGGGCAGTAGATGGCCTGGAACGGCTCCTCTGTAGACGAGGGATATTGAGAAAGGAAAAGACTAAATGGCAGGGGACCTCTCTGATAGTGGTCTCACACGCCCCAGTTTCCATACCGACACCCTTAAATAAGGGTGAGCGAGCCAGGAAACTCTGGCATAACCATATAGCTTTTTTCTCTTGTATATTTAGCAATATTTATACCTTAGAAATGAGTGCTATAGGAACTATTTCACGGAGCGACACAGGTTAGGCCCAGAAATACAGTGTTGGCCCCAATACTTAACTAACAGAGGTGCCATCAACCAGTTATCTGCGCCAAAATCAGGCTATTGGCGCTGATAAGTGCCAAAAATCACCGTGGGCAAACCCCACCTCACTTGGACCTTCGGTATGTCTTCTCCCAGGTGCATTGATTGGGGAGAAGGAGAGTGACCTTTGTCTAAGAGCGCCAATGGGATGAGAAGCCACCTCCTCCACTAACACATCACTTGACACTTTGCCATCAGACACTTTATCACAAGAAACTCAATTTTATCCATAAGGACATGAAGAGATGCCCCTATCTCAATCACTGTACTTACAACTAAATTAATCTTCTTATCAAACTTAGAATTAATCTTGACTCAAGACCGGCAATGGCATCAGGGTCAGAAGCAAGGGAGCTGAGCACAGGAGTATGTGGAGGAATAGAAGGAGGACTGAGGATAGGAGAGAGACAATGTCCAAGGGTAGAAGGAAGAGCCAGACAGGAGTCTGTCTTAGGCTAGGAGAAGAATCTTTACTCAAAGAGGCCCTACTTACAGCACAAGCGGCCACCTTCCTAACCTTATTCTTCTCAAGTTTATTATGATGAGACTCGAGCATCTTCCATCTGCTATCATCCCAATCCTTGCATTCAGAACACTTAACCTCCCTCGAACATACCTGTCCCCTACACTCGAACATATGTCCCCCTACACTTAGTGCACATGGTATGTGCATCGTAGCAAAGCTTAGTCTAGTCTAGTCTAGTCATATGGTCCTTGCTACGATAGTGAAGAATGAAAGTACTAGAATCAGACACAGCCAAACTAAAAGGAAAATAAGCTAATTGTAAAAACAAACCTAAATAGAACAACCAGCAAATCAGGAAACCAGGAGGGCAGAGATCGACATGTTGTCAGTTGTGCGGCATAAAATAGAATGTCACTGTACGGCTCCTGTTGCTTCCATGTACCTGTTGCTGTGGACAGGGCCTGTCACCCACCCCCTGTTGGCAACAGTCGCATTACCGTGAATACTGAATTTAGGATGCCGTTTATTGTTAGTTTAGTAATTACCTGGTAAGTTATTTGTATGAAATGTTAATTTCCAAAAGTGGATATCTTTGATACTTCAAAAAATAATCAGAAAAACCTAGCTTAAGAGCATAAGGGTAGACTACTTAATTTGAGTTTAGATGAAAATAATAAATACAGCATTTGAACAAACTAATTTTCAACATTTGCCTACCACTGATCAAAAACAAATTTATACAAGATTGTTTAAATTATAAGATACTGAAACATCTCCCTGTACCTGTACTGATAAGCGAGATTCTCGGTGACCAAAGAGCAACCCAGGCTGGGTAGGAAGACTAGTGACACCTTTACTTTTCTTTTTTCTGGTCCCTTTCCTCACTTCAGCTGGATGCTCCTAAAAGTAACAAAATATGACAATTTGTCCAAAATTGCATTTTTCCTAACTATACAAACCTGAGGTCCTTTTACAATAGGAAGGTACTAGCGGCAGCTGGATAGGTCGTAAGCTTTCGAACAAGGGGTGGTTCGGTAGTTAACTGCTTGTCCGAGGCAGGCGCCGCGCGCGACTGGGAGGTAAACAAATCACTTTTGCTTTTGGTCCAAGCAAAAACTGCAGAGTGAGGGGTGGCATGAGGTGGGGCTATGTGTAAAAGGACCTCAGGTTTGTATAGTTAGGAAAAATGCAATTTTGGACAAATTGTCATTTGTTCCGACACGGCATACAAACCTTCGGTCCTTTTACAATAGGAAGACTCACTTCTTGGTGGGTGGAATCTGAGTCTTTTGTGAACAGACTGGTGTTCGCCCAACCTTGGAAGCCTCCCTGGTCGTAAGAGCGAGGGAGGGATCCAAGCCTCTGTCCGATTGATCGGGGTGTGCACCGCAGGATCAATGGTCAGACCTCTGGACCGAGTACTAAGAGAGAGGCAAGCGTATCTCTTCGTACCAGCAATGTAAGAACTTGTTCCTGTACAGGAGCAAAGATAAAGTCATGGTTTTGACTCTTGTAGGCATCCACTTCCCCCCCTTGTAGAAGGAAGTGGTGGATATTCTGCTCCTATCCCTAGTGAAAGGGATAGGATGGGGCTCTGTCATATAGCTCACCGGCATCTCGTCCTTATCCAGCAGGGTAATGAACCCGTATCCTCCTACCACAGGTAGAGGGGTAGAAAAAGATAGAAAGAGAAGCCAGTCACTTTCTCATTCACTATCTATTCATACAGTCACACCAGGACTCGATGCTGTTCAAGCCTGCTAGGGTCTGGGTTAGCTAGACGACGTGTTGAGCAGCACCCACGGGTCCTAAGGAAACCGATCCAAGGACCTATGGGCAATATCCAAGAGGTATAAGGAAGGTGCCGGTAGTCTGGTTGTACCAGACCCCTGCCTTCCATACCTGCGCCACGGAGAAGTTCTTACGAAACGCCAACGACGGGCCAATACTTCTGACTTCGTGAGCTCTCGGACGGGACGTACGGATGTCGTCACTACCATCAGCCTCATACGCCCTCCTGAAGACCTCACGCAGCCAGGACGAAAGAGTGTTCTTGATACTTCTTTCTTGGTGACCCCGTGCTAAAGAAGAGGCGTCGACACTCAGGCCCGAGGTGTCGAGTTCTCTTCAGATAGCGCCGTAGCGCTCCTCCCAGGACAAAGCAGCATCTCATCCACATCATTATCTGCATGAAGTTCCCGTACTCTCTTCGCCGATGCCAGGTCCAGCAAGAAGAGGGTCTTGAGTTCCCTGGGTTGGCAAGACCTTTGGAGGCTGCTCTTAAGCAAGGAGATCTCGAACGAGTTCGAGATGTCCAATCCCGTCAGTTTCAGGACGAGCGTCAAGGCGGCTCTGTATCCTTTGACTGTGGGAACTTAGAGGAGCTTCCTCGGCGAAGAAAAACGAGGAAAACCGCTACCTGCTGAAGAGTGGCTCTGAGAGAGATAGGCCCCGTCTACGACACCAACCACAGAAGACGGCCGACTTCCCCTGGTACACAGCTGCAGAGGACTGACGGACGTTTCCAGCCATCTCTGTTGCTGCGCTACGAAAAAAGCTTCTCGTTCGCAAGAGATGGTGGATAACAGCCAGCCGTGAAGACGTTAGGGACTGGACTGCTCGGTGGGGGTATCCGCTCGACGTGTGGCTGGGGGGCGAGAATGGTTGTGCCAATGGGGAATTTCTCTCGGTTCTCTTGCGAGAAGAGCCAGCAGGTCCGGATACCAAATGGCCTGTGGCCATTTGGGAGCCATCAGGATCATCCTGAGATTCGGGATGACCAGTGCTCGACTGATCACCGTGCGAATCAGGCTGAACGGGAAGGAAACATAGGCGAAGAGGTCGTCCCACGGGTGTTGAAGAGCGTCCTCTGCAGCTGCCCATGGATCCGGCACGGCCGAGAAGAACACCTGGAGCTTCCTGTTGTGCCGGATGCGAACAGATCCTCGACTGGTCGCCGCCACAGGTCGAAGAGACTTTCCGCCACGTCCTGGTGTAGAGACCATTCGGTCCCTATCACCTGATCCCGACGGCTGAGCGTGTCTGCTACTACCTTCCTTCCCTGGAATGTAGCGTGCCGACAGCTCTATTGAGTGCGCCTCGGCCCACTCGTGCACCTGCCGAGTCAACTGATACAACGGGAGAGACACTAGGCCCCCCCTGTTTGTTGACGTAAGCCACCACCGTGGTGTTGACGTACATCAACACCACTGAGTGTTCCCCATCAAGAGCGGTGTCCTGGGAAACTCTTGGAGAGCGAGGAACGCTGCCTTGAGTTTCAGTACATTGATGTGAAGGTGCTTGTCGTTCTCGTACCACACTCCTGAAGTCCGCAACTCTTCCAGGTGTGCGCCCCATCCCATCGTCGATGCGTCTGAGAGCAGCTGCAATGTCCCGGGGGGAGAGTGCGCAGAGGCACTCCTCTTAAGGGGTTCCTGTCGTCCAGTCACCCGGCTAGGTCCTGCCTCACCTCCTGTGTCCGTGACAATGGAAAGCTTGGGGAAATCCGTCGCCTGTGACCAACTCTCCTTCAGTCTCCCTGAAGAGACGCAGGTGAAGACGCCCGTTAGGGACTGGCTTCCCGAGTGACGACAGGTGTCGATCACGACTTGCCATCGCTGAGCTACCTGTTCCTGCCGAGACAGGAACTGGTTGGCTGCCTCCCTGAATCTGCTGATCCACGAGTCTGCGGGGAAGACTCGCCCTGCTGCACCGTGTCGATCCGCATCACCCAGGTACTTCATCCTCTGCTTGTGCTCGCGAGATCGGACTTTTCGAAGTTTCAGAACGATCCCCAGATCGCGACAGAACTCGAGCAGTCGATCCCTGTCCTGTAGCAACTGCGAGCGGTAGCTCGCCAGGACTAACCAATCGTCGAGATACCCCATCAGACGTATCCCGTGCGAATGGGCCCAAGCAGACACCAGAGTGAACACTCGCGGTGAACACCTGTGGGGCTGGTTGAGAGACCGAAGCAACGTGGCCTGAGCTGGTACACTGTTCCCGTCGAGGATGAAGCGGAGGTACTTTCTGGAGGACTGATGAATGGGTATTTGTAAATACGCATCCTTCAAGTCCACTGAAAGCATTTAATCGTTCTCCCTGATAGAGTCGAGCACTGCGCGTGCCGTCTCCATCGTGAACCGGGTCTGGCGAACCAACCGGTTTCAGGGAGAGAGATCTATCACGGGCGCCAGCCTCTCGTAGGACTTTTCCACCAGGAAGAGTCGGCTGTAAAAGCCCGGTGACTGATCCGTGCCGATTTCTACAGCTCTTGCTCAGCATGGGGTCTTGATCTCCTGTCTCAATGCTACGTCCTTCGATGCCCTGGAACGTACGCCTGCTGTTGGACCGGGTTGGAGGTGAGGGGTGACCGAGATTCGAAGGTTAATAGATCTCCCTCCGAAGGACATCTACAATCCAGGTCTCGGCGCCGTGGCGCTGCCAAGTTGCCCAATGGCTGGCCACGGCACCCCCCCACTTCCGGCAGCAGGTGAGGGGGAACGCCGTCCTTCCACTGTGAACGTCGTCTGGGTGGGGTTAATCGACACCTGACAGGAGAGAGCCGATACCGCTCCGACTCATTCCAGTCCTCGTCGAGGTCGAAACCTCAGGAGGACCGAAGGGGTATTTAAATACGGTGTCCGAAGACACGTAGAAACGCCTCTGTCGCAAGTAGAGGAGGTGAAGTAGCTTGTTCGACCGTCCAGAACTGAGAGAGCCTTCTTGTCCGGAGACGAGAGACTACCCTGGTTTCAACCCATCGGCAAGCTCCGATCGCGGCAGACCCACCGTCGATTTGGGTTCCCTCTCGGGCCCCAAAAACGACTCGAGCCGAGACGTGGCTCTGCTGGTGGGAGCGGTGATCCTTCCCCGAGATCATTGTGCTGACGAATCACGCGTAACCTCGACAAAGTCCCTCTGGATCTCGGAAGTCACAGCATCTTGCAGAGTGGGACCGTTTAAGCCCTTCGAACAAGAGCATTTCCGAGAACCTTCCTCCTAAGAAGGGGGAAACAGCGACAGCCCTCTCGGTCTTCCCCATCCACTTGCGCATACGTCCTGGCCGTCCCAGAACCGTGCCTGGCACGTAGGGCGTTGTGGTGGGATCATGAGGGGCGCACCCCTCACGATCACTCCTCAATACCTCGCTCCTCCCGGTGTGTAACCCGAGGAGGTTTGAAGGTACGGGAGAGGCAGACCTGACGCTCCCTCATTGCTCGCTGGCAGCACCAGCAGGCTTTGAGGCTGCAGGCGATCGTCAACCCGCGGTGGCGATCGAGCTGCAGGCCTGGTCGAACCGTCTCCTGTGGAGAACGGCTGGACTGAGCACAGCGGCCCCGATCTCGAGTATCAGAAGAGCTGGTGCTGGTTGCCGTACCCGGTCGCTTTCTGTGAGAGCGACGGTCAGGCGACCTGCAGGCTCCACTGTCACAGTGAGACCGGTGCTTGTCCTCACTACGGCACGTCACGTCGCTGGTTCCAGCCGTGGCTGGCACCGGCGAACGGAGACCTCTTCCCAGCCTCAGCCCGTGGTCGGTCGTGGACCGTCACGTCCCCGGGTAGCCAGCTGTTCGCCGCGAGAGTGAGAGCTGGGCGTCTGGTGAGAGTCGCATAAGCGGCTGTCACCAGTCTTCCGCCCCGTGCCGTGAACCTGACGCTGAGCGGACTCAGAGGTCTGGTTCCTGGCTGCGCGTCGCTGTAGGCGACCGTACACTCGGTACCTCCCGCGAACGATTCCGCGAGGCCGAGACGGACCTGATGCAGTGGCAGAACCACTGACACCAGGCGAGGAAGTACCGGTGTTAGCCGGTACCCCTCTGGTCCCCCGTAGTTCCGTCTTCCTTGCGGAAGAAGAGACGGGCCCCCCCGCTCCCGAAGGAGCAGGAGGACCAGCGGAAGGAACCCTCCCGTGCCCACCGAGTGTTTGGAGAAGTCGAAGGGGAAGAGGCGGCAGCCGACGACGATGAAGAAGATGAAGACGACGACGACGACACCCTTCCTCCTCTTCTTCGTCAGCTTCCTCAGGACAGACGTAAGATCTGTTATCCAGGGCGGAGCCGGGGCTGCTGTAGCCGAAGCCACAGGGCCCTGACGCACCTGTACAGACAGACCAAAGTCTGGGGTAGTACCACCACGAACAGGGACGACATCAGCAGGTATGGGCATCTCAGAAACAGCAGGCACAGCCAGCACAGCATCGGTAGGGACAGCCAGGCGCAGCAACGGCAGGGACAGCCAGCGCAGCAACGACAGGGACAGCCAGCGCAGCAACTGCATGGACAGTCAGCCCAGAATCCGCAGGTACGGCAGGCAGCACCGGAAACACAGGGAAGTGGAGCAGCAGCCAGCAACATCCTCCTGGTACTGGCGGCAGGTCCAGGGTGCGAGCTCTAGGGCAGCGGAAGTGTGGTCGCTGCAGCGCGGCAACCACGAGCGGCGGCGGCACGCCCCCCTCTCGGTACGGCGAACGGCACTTCACAGCGGCTGTAGGCAAGACTGTTACCACGTGAGGTGAGTACACCAGGTGAGGAGGGACGTCGTCACCTGGTTGCGTGGTCACTACTCCATGGGTGACCGCAGTAGGCCCAGACATAGAACCGCAGCCCCTGGACACTAGCACGCCCTGCAAATGGAAGGACGCCCATACCTCACCAAGGTCCACCCTCGTGGCAGTAGCACCTGCGGAAATAACAGTAGTAGCGATTAGTGGGGGGGAAGTTCCCCTCGCGCGGGGGGTGAGCCCTCTCCGAACGAGTGGAAGACCCCTAATACAATTGTACATCGGGCACCGAGCGCCCTCCCCCGCGCTCGACGGATCGGCGAGGAGAAGAACGCCGATAACCTCCCCCCCCCCCAAGGGAAGGGCCACTGTGGGAGTTGAGCGGGGGGGGGTTTCTCGTCCCCACCCCACCCCCGCCACAGTACCCATGTACCCAACAACAATATAAGAGCCCGAGACGCAATCGTGCCATCGGCCCGAATGCAAGGGCATAAGGATCAATTCCCTGACTGAGCGGAACTTGAACCAAATAAATATTGATGCAATCAATAATAAGGATAAAATGAAAATGCATCTTGCATACGATTCACTTCACAATGAATAAGGGCTCGGATCGAGCGCATTTGCGCCCTAGGTACCGAGCGCAAGGGTGAAAGGATCAATTCCTTACCTTTATGGATTCAAGGTTTCTGGAAAACCTTGATCCATAATGAATTGATGCAATCAAAAAATATATGAAAATGAAAAGACTACTGCGCTTGCGATTTCACTTCATACAATAAAAAGGGGAAGGATCAATTCCCGGGAATAGCAGAAACATTGATCCCAGTAAACAATGCAATCTCAATAAAAAATGAAAATGAAAAAGAACTGCACTTGCGATTTCACTTCATTCAAAATAAAAAGGGGGAAGGATCAATTTCCGGGTAAGCTCGGAAACTGATCCAAAATGAGTATTGCTACAATCAAAATAATATATTGAAAATGAAAAAGAATACTGTACTTGCGATTCCACTTCCATACTAAATAAGTTTCCGTGCCGAGCGCATTCGTTCGGCAATGGGCATACAGGTCAAAAAAAATATAAATGAAAAGAGCACTTACTTACGATTTTCATCTACACATTTCCAACCCAATCTACGCTCGGAGCGAGTGCTCCCGCCCTCGGCACGAGCATACACAATACGAGGATCATTTCTGGGAAAATGAATTCCCGCACTTACGCCCTTCAGTCCCGGCACTCGGGTAATCGGAGGGCGTGGTGACACCAAGATCCTTAATTCACAAAGAATTCAATGAAATGATTGTACTTACAATTCAGTTTCACTAGATAATTAGAAAAAGAAAAACACAATCATGCGAAAGCAAACGACGATGAAGCGGGCAGAGAGCGATGATACACGTCCACACGCCAGCAGGCCGAAAGCAAAAGTGGTTTGTTTACCTCCCAGTCGCGCGCGCGCGCCTGTCGGACAAGCAGTTAACTACCGAACCCTTGTTCGAAAGCTTACGACCTATCCAGCTGCCGCTAGTACCTTCCTATTGTAAAAGGACCGAAGGTTTGTATGCCGTGTCGGAACAATTAAGCAAATTATATCAAGAGCTTCCACAGAAATAATGGAGTATACATACATACATACATATATGGTATATACATATATATATATACACAGTTGACAACCCATATTCGCTTTCTCCGGATTTGTGGACTCACACATTCGCGGATTTCTCTCGGGAACATTTCCCTGCATTATTCTCGGAAAAAAATTTGCACATTCGCGGTATTTTTCTGAGAAATATCCACAAATTCCTGGTTTTTTTTATCAATTTCATCATAAAAGGCACTTTTTGTTTTGTGATAAAACTATTAAAAAAAAACCAAGTATGAACATTTTACTGGGTTTTTTCTTAAGTTTTAACTAACAAAATAGGCTGTTTTTAGCATTTTTATAGGGGTTCCAAACATTCGCGGGTTCTAACTATTCACGGGGGGGGGGGGGGGGGGGGGGGGATACACATCCCCAGTGAATACGGGGGACCACTGTATGTATGTATGTATGTATGTAGTATGTATGTGTATGATATATATATATATATATATATATATATCTATATATATATATATATATATATATATACATATATATATATATATATATATATATATATATATATATATATATATAATATGTGTGTGTGTGTGTACATATATATATAAAACTGTTGGTACCTTAATTGTTGAATGTTCATACATAGGACTGAGTCCAGACAGGATTTACTTAGATATTATATTTCACATTCAGAAATGGAATTATTCCAGCATATATAACAACTATTATACATAAGGTTACATACTTTATAATTGTTACTTACATTCTTTGTGGTACACATTCAGAATAAGCATACACTAATGAACTAGCAAATAGGTCATAAAAATATTGAAAAAGACAATTTACATAATACTTCTTGATAGTAAGGCAGTCCCCGGGTTACGACAGGTTCAGCTTACGACATTCCGAGGTTAAGGCGCTTTTCAATTATATTTATCAGAAATTATTTCCAGGGTTACGACGCATGTTACAGGGTTACGACACCTACAACGCTGATCTGGCAGATGAAATATGACACCAAAAATGCAAAATAATCAATATTTGAAGGTTTTTTTTTATGTAAAATGCAATAAGAATGCAGTTTACATAGTTTTCAATGCACCCCAAGCATTAAAAGTAAGGTTTTCTTAGGGTTTTTGATGATGTTCCGGCTTACAACGCGTCTCAAGAACGGAACCCCCGTCGTAACCCGGGGACTGCCTGTATATATGTATATCAAGTGTCAGATATCACCTATGGTCTTGCTAATATACTGTATGTGAAACTGATAATTGAACGTACTTCTTGATATCTTCATCTGTATTAATAAAGCAGATGTAGAAATATTTTGTTATATAACAAACCATTACTCATAATTATGCCATTTTGTGATCAATGAAATCCCCAACACTTTAGTTCATGAACAAAATAAAGCCAAAAAATAAAATATTCAGCCAGTAGCCTTGTACATGCATACACAAAGCCCTGAATCTCTAATAGTTAAATGCCTTACTCAGTATATGTTGGAACACTGTCATTCAGGTAAAATCCCCAGAATTATTAACTTCATATAGTACTTCATTTTTGTAGTATTCTGTGCAATGTCTTTATCTTTGCTGACAATATTTTTTTTATTAATTATTGTATTAATAAATACTTTTGTATCATGTATACATTTTTGCATGTATATTCATTTTGTCATCATTCGCTAGACAAAGTAAAAATTTAGTGGCAGACAAACTCAGTTATCAGGGTCAAGTGATAGGGACAAAATGGTCCCTACACCCAGACGTCAAGGAGAGATTGTTCATTCTTTGGGGATGACAAGTGGAAGACCTTTTTGCAACCCGGCACAAAGGAAGTTGCTGACGTTTTGCTCATCATCCCAAACTGTTGGGCTGCAGCAGAGGACGCCTTTCAGCACCCATGGGACAATCCTGACATGTATGCTTTTCCTCCGTTTTGTCTTATTCGTCAGGTGATTAAAAGGGTAATGATCATCATGGATCTCACAATGACCCTGGTGGCTCCCAAATGCTTGCATGCCAAGTGGTACACAGACCTGCTAGCACTGCTATTTTAGGCACAGAGAGAAATTCCTCCATGGCACACCCTCTTTGCCAACCCCACAGTAGAGGTTCCACCAGTTTGTAGTCACTATCCCTTCATGATTGGGGACTATCTAGTGTCTCCTGTGAGTGAGAGACTTTTCTCAACGAATGGTGTCAGGAGATATCTGGATATCTTAGGAAATCCTCTACAGATGTCTATCAAGGGAAATGGGCCATCTTCTGTGGTTGATGCCATGGAAGGGGTTTCTCACTGGTCGGAACTACTGTTCAGCAGGTAGCAGACTTTCTCATCTTCCTATGTCTAGAAAAGCATCTATCTCAGCAATTAAGGACTACAGAGCTGCCCTGGGCCTTGTCCTGTGCCTAAAAGACATAGATCTCTTTTTCCTTACGGGAGATCTCCATGTTCATGAGAAGCTTAGAAAAGTCTTGCCCTCCCAGGAAACTTATGTCCCCTGAGTGGGATGTGACTCTCATCCTTCGAAGCCTGACTCATGCACCTTACAAGCCTTTATGAGAGTCATCAAAGAGAGATCTGACCCTCAAGACTGTATTTCTGTTTCCCCTGGCATCGGCAAAGAGAGTAGGCGAACTCCATAGTCTTTCTTATAATGTTAAGTAAGCACTTGAGGGGAAGGGGATCTGTTTCATTCGAATTTATCCTGGAATTCGTAGAGAAGACTCAGAATCCATCAGTCCCTGACATCAGATTCGAGTCCTTCTCAATCCCCTCCCTAGAAGACTTTGTAAGTATCGAACCAGAAGAGATGCTACTTTGTCCAGTTAGTGCTGCAGTGCTACCTGAAAAGGGCTCTGCACCTCAGGCCCTAGGTGACTTGAGTATGTTCCAACCCAGAGCTCACAAAGTTAGGGACATTGTCCCATCCCTCACATTCAGGAAAAATCAGTCAATACTAGTACATTTGGTGCTGAGAGCAGGCGTGTGGTTGTGTCAGATAAAGATCACCTCCTTTTACCTGAAGGACATTGCCTATATGTCCTAGAACAATTTTTCCTTTGGTCCTTTGGTGGCTGCTTAAGTTGTGTAGCTCATCTAGTTCCCCTAGTGGGACAGGTACCATATGGTCTAAGGTGTACAGCAGAAGTGAAAGTCTGTGTGCGTGTGTGTGTCCTCTCTCCTTTTCCTTTCTCATACCAGTTTTTTTACAGCGGGCAGAGGATATGTTTTCAAACCGTCATGTGCTGGATGGACACAGCTCCAGGTGAGTGATCAGCCTTTCTATTTTTCTACTGTTATGATCTAATAGAAGCCAATTCCTGCCCTCTCTCTAGCAAAGGGAGAGAAGGCTTGGCAATACAACTAACCCATTGCTTATCTTAGCTTTATTGTCTCCGAAATACTACTGTTCTTTCAAGCTTTCTTTGATCGCCAATAAAACTAACCCTATTAATAGTCTTAGAAGGTCCAGGAACCACTCCTTCTGAGGCTAGAACGGAGCCACCAGGGTCACTGAAGAATTGTGGTGTGTCATGAACTTGTTCAAAACTTCCCTGACTATGCTGAATGACAGGAAGGTTTACAGGTCTAAAATTGTCCATTCCAGAAGCATGATCTCTGTAGCCCATGCCCCAGGGTTCAGGACGGGAGAGCAAAACAGAAGGAGGCAATGGTTCTTCGATGTCGCAAAGAGATCTATCAAAGGTTTTCTCCATAATTTTCACAGGTCAGTGCATACCTGCGAGTCCATTCTGTAAGATCTGTTTGCAACAAGTGAGCTTGTCCACCTGGACATTCAGCTTGCCCTGAATGAACCTTGTAATTAATATGGTCGTTCTTCTTTGCCCACAAGAGGAGGTCCCTCATTGCCTCGTAGAGGGAGGAGTGAGTGCCCCCTTGATTCCTTATGTAAGACAGAGAGCAGTGGTATTGTCTGAATGAACCACTTCTGTCTTGTTGAACATTTCTCTTGCGAAGGATTGAAGACCCAGGTGAATTCCCTACAATTCTCTCACGATGATATGAGGATCCCTTCTCTGGTGGAGACCAAATCCAGAAACTGCTTTGCCTTCCAGTAGTGCTCCCCAACCCAGATCCAAAATGTCTAAGTACAATGCTAGGCTGGGGCTCAGTGGGAGGAGAGATTTGCCTTCTAAAAGCATTCTTTCTGAAAGCCACTATTGCAGATCCTTGATTTCCGGGGTAATGGGAAAGATGAATGAGTCTGGATGTGTCTTCCTGTTCCAGCTTGCTTTCTTGAAACATTGCAGTACCTACATGTGTAGTCTTCCCAGACTGACAAACTTCTTGATGGATGGGAGAGTTCCTAGAAGACTCACCCAACTGTTGGCGAGCAGGACGGGAGAGCGAGGAATCAGTGGACTGTTTGGAAGTACGACTGAATTCTTCTGGGGGATGGAAAAGCTTGAAAAGTCTGAGTCTATCGTCATCCCCAAATAGAGAATCACTTGAGACAGCAAAATTTGAGATTTCTTAATGTTGATGAATAAGCCCAGTTCCTGGGCTAGAAGGGCCTTCCATAGGTCCTCCATGCCAAAGGGACAAGAATGCCTGTGAAAAATTGCAGAGCTCAACACAGAAACGCTTTGACCTGAAACACAAACCTGAGATACTTCCTGGAGTCCCGATGTACTGAAATATGGAAGGATGCGTCCTGCATTTCAATCGTCACCATCCAGTTGCCATGGCAGATGTAAGACAGGACTGATTGGCTCATTTCCATAGGTTTTCTAAAAGTAGAATTTCAGGGCACTTACATCAAGGACTGGTCTCCAACCCCCGGAAGTCTTGGGAACCACAAAAAGTTGGAGAAGAGACAATACCTCCTCTGCAAGGACAAAAAACCTCTCTGGGCCCACCAAGTAGGTTGTCAATACAATGGGCAATGACACTAAGGGAGAATTCTCCATAAATGGAATGGAGTAGCCCCCTTTTAGGGCTAGAGAGACTCTGCTTTATACCCCAGGCTTCACATTTCTCCTAAAAATGGAAAAGCCTGACTCCTAAAGGTACACAGAGGATATGACTTTCATTTACAAGTAGCAGCTTTCTTGACTGGAGGGATCATGCAGATATTGGAGCGAGGTCTGGATTGAAACATTGCTCTACTGCATAGAAAGGGCTGCTGTTGAAGAGGGAAGACATTCATGAAACTGAAGGAGAATGGATCCTTAAAGCACCTGGATGATTGAACTAGAAGATCTTGTGTTGATTTTTTTTGCAGAGCTAAAGCTGCCTCCTGGACTGTGGATTACGGGAACAGATGAGGGCAATCTAGAGGCGAAAAAAGGAGCACAGATTTCTGAGATGGTGTAATGCCCTTGGAAGTGAAAGAACACCAAAGTTCTCTCTTCTTCAACACCCCTGCAGAGAACAGGGAAACCAATTCTAGGGAGCCATAACAAATGGCTTTATCTGCGCAGGATAAAACCCCTAGCCAGTCTGCAGACAAATCTTCTGTGAGGGCCAGCGGCCCTATAGTCCAGTCCAAAAAGCTAAGAACTTTAAAAACTTAAAATGCCCTTAATAAAATGGTCCAGTTCAGTGGCTGAGAACATAATTTTGGCCAATGTGAAGGCCGGATATCATGACAAATCAATTAGACAGGAGAAGTCCCCCGTGGAGGAGGCTGCAACTCCCAGTGAAGGAGCTTCTCTGGTAGCCTAAGATTGGTACCTATTGCTCGAAAGATGTGGAGGAGGAGTGCAGGACTGCCTTGCCCTGCTCTCTTCTCTCCGAGAGCCAAACATCCATCTCTCAAGGCTTTCTTGGAAGATGAGGACTGGACCATCTTGGGAAGCCTGTTACTTTCTACAGGCTGGTTCCTCATATAAAAGGCAGAGGCAGAAGCTGGGGCAGCAGGAGAGAAAAACATTGGAAAGGCCAGCAAAACTAGCTGAGGAGATTGGCTAAAAGTGAGTATGGATGAGTTTTCCCACGAATAATTTAGATAGGTTCCACAGAAAATTCCACAAATTGCTGAGTCTGCAAATTGTGAGCCCGCAAACCCAAGGGGGCCCAGGAAGGTTTACTGTATCAGTAAATTTTTTTTTTAAATCTAGATTACGGTATAAACAATAAATCCTTTTACATAGTACTTACATGTAATATGTGTTGCTGTAATTCTTTCACACCCAAAAATGTACGGAAACAGTGCCTGCATGACATTAAGTTCAGGTCTTCTGAAATAAAAAAAAATATGGATTAATAAAAATTTACTCTTTTCAGTAGCAAGCCATCAACTGTCTTTATAACTCACAGACATTCAACTTTTTGTCTAAAAAGACAAAAGAGCAGCAGCAGTACTGTACATGTTCCACCTGAATCCTAAGGTAACTACCTCACTTCTTGCATAGCCTGAAATATTAGCTGTCAAGTCAATAGGGTTCATATTGAAAAAATCAATCTGGTTATATTAAAATTTGATGTTTCAATATGACCCATCACACAATTAAGGATTCACATTTGGAAGAGAGTTCCAAGCTGTTAATGCACCAGAATGCTTTGTGCAATGCAGGATCATGGAAAGATTATGGGGACTAAGACAGGTAAGGGATCCAAGTCTCATTTTTCTGTGAGATGTCAATAAAGAGGAGGGAATCCTACATCAGAGTAAAATAAGACACTTGTGATGTTTAGGAGTGAACTGGCTCAGGAGATGATACTCTCCACATATGTTATATATAGTTGCTAGTACTACCTCTAAAATTCTATATTTCTAAAGATGCCATAAATGAAGAGAATGAAAAAATACTGTAAGTTCTCCCCCAGAAGTAAAAGCTGTCTTGATGTTACTACCAGTCCACAATATATGTACATATCCATCCATTTATGAGTTGTATTACTACAATGAAAATTAGCAAAATATACCTGGAATTCCAGATTCCAGTAATTAAATTGCCACTGACATTAAGGTTACATTGTAAAAATCTCATTGCTGTAGTCTCAAGAACAAGATAATCAGTGGCTGCATTAAATCCTGCAGAGATGAGAACAGGCAACCTTCAACCAAGACACATAGCAGTTATCTGGCATAACAAGAACATCTACTGGCTTAGCAACTGGACCAGTCCAAGAAGCATAATTCATACTTTCATCACTTGACCAAGATCTCATCTCTAGAGGGGGCATTTGTTGACCACTACAAAAGCTCCCACCATCTGTCAAAAAGTGGAGACTGAAAATTTCAATGCAGATGATCCAAAAACTTCAGCAGCAGCATTCAATGGCATGTCTCACCTTTTATATCCTCCTCTTGCAGAAAAGCATTAACTAGGCAGGCAACAAATTCCATTATATATATCTTGCAGATGACAGTTGGGTGAGAAGACCATCTACAACATCCACTACACAATAGATGTGGTCCATGTCTCACAAAGGTGATTGAAGAAGCCAAAAATACCATTGGCACCTGACAAGACACAGCCTCAATAACAAACAAAAGACAGTGCTCATGCAAAAGGCACTGCCTTGAACATGATAACACTTCAGTAAACACCGGTGCAAATGCTAGGAGATGGAAACCTGGCTGGAATAATGGGCCTTGCATTATCAATAAAAAAAAAAAAGGAAGTTGTTGAAGAGGGACAGCACACCTTCAAAAACTATCCCTAAAGTGGATGGCTAAGCCTGCAGAAATTCTGCTCAGCTATTTCTAGTGTAGCAGACACACAAAATGTGTGGATTACCTGTTGTTAACTTATAGATCCAAGTGGCACATAAATAGCACTACTCCGAGTCTCCTGTCTATTAGACAAAAGGCTGTAGTGTCTGGGACAACTGAAAGCACCTGTAAATAGGTGCTGAGTTCATGATGAAGTAACTCTAGTTTAAAGATCAACTCCTAATTTTCTCATCCAAATTTGTCATCCATTAGTAACATGTATCATGATTGCCTGTGCAAACTGAAAAAACATTAACATATAAGTTGAAATTCTAGATTCACTATATCACATCATAATTCAATGTAAATATGAACTATCACTCACAGTACCTAAAGATTTGTTGAATGATGCTCTTGATTGTCCTCTATTTGTTTCAGACATTACTTGTCATTTATTTTAAGTTTTAAAAAGGTCATAATCACATGAAAGACATCATAGATAAACCAGAAAACAAGAAGTTAGTAGCACAGCTCATGTCTTTACAACTGCTGCTTCAGATACTTGCAACATTTTTGACAGATGCAAAAAAAAAAAAAAAAAAAAAAAAAAAAAGAATCTTCATCCAACTTAATTTTTTTTACTTTTTTGGGGGGAATGTTATAATGTAATGATAGCTATAAGAAATAATAGTAGATAGGGTAGCGTAAAAACAGAGAGAATAATCAAAGTACAGTGAAAATAACGAGAAAAAGAGAAGAGAGAGAATTGAGTTTGGGGTGTGAGCCAGAATTTGATCAACAAAACCTTAGTCACAGGAAGTTGAACCATAACACCATCGCAATTAAAATCTTAAGACCGTCATAAAATCTTTGATCTGTGACCTCGCACCAAACTTACTCAGCTTCATTCGATAATGGAGCTCTGCCTCCAGGAGGAGGTATTAACATGTTAAATTATTGACTCCACCTGGAAAAGGAGGAATTAACATGTTAACCCCACCTAAAAGGGGATGGGGACAAGATAAGGAAACCACTCCACAAATCAAGAATCCAGTTGGGCGGAGAACCAAGATCTACACTGCCTAAGGAGGTGGTGCCGAATTCGAACCGAGGGTGGCTCAAGTTGAGATTGACAGAAGAAGTCAGAGAGGACTGGCAGCCGTCGTTGGGTACAGAAGCAGAAATATTGCCAGAGTCCAACAATAGATTTATAAGTGTTGTAGTTTTACTTGGAACTCTAATTCTTTGCATAAGTAAAGAAAGAAACTCTGCCATTCATCTCATTCAAACTTCTCCTGAGAGACTAAGCCTTAACCTAGTAAGATTACTAATCCAGAACTAACATTAAGAAGAAGCATAAAGTTAAAAAACCAGACTGCAGAACACATTATCAAGAAGAAGCAGGTAAGCAATCACATAACTCGAACACTCTACCTTACGAAAACGCACCACATAAAAATGATATTGTTATTGTACAATAAAGTTTCATACATACTTACCTGGCAGATATATACTTAGCTATAGATTCCGTCGTCCCCGATAGAAATTCGAATTTCGCGGCACACGCTACAGGTAGGTAGGTCAGGTGATCTACCGGCCTGCCGCTGGGTGGCAGGAATAGGAACTATTACCTTCTAAGGACAGATTTTTCTCTTCCACCTGTCTCCTGAGGGGAGGCTGGGTGGGCCATTCAATCGTATATATCTGCCAGGTAAGTATGTATGAAACCTGTATTGTACAATAACAATATTTTCATACATTCAACTTCCCTGTCAGATATATACTTAGCTGATTGGCACCTTGGCGGTGGGTAAGAGACAGCTAATTACTGATTAGACAGGTAAACAACATACGTTGGTAGGTAATAAATAAAATAAAACCTTGGTTCCTATGTGTTTTAGACGAAGGGTTGACCTCCTAGCTATTGCTAGGAGTCTGCTTCGTCTCAAGAGCCTCAGCGAGGATGTGACCTATGGCTAAGAGTTCTTGTAGATCTGTCAATGGGGTCTTATCCACTTACTTGACAGAATCTAATGGTTATTTGTCAAAGGGGTCCTATCCACTTACATGACAAAACACCTATGCCTACTGGCATAATTAAGGAGCACAACACCGATCCCGATCACCTGATCCTAACACGAGGGTTTGTGCTTAATTTGAAAAGAGCTATCCCCTAACTCATTTCAAATAACCCAAAGAAAATAGTATACTTATGTTAAAATAAAATTTTTTAACTCACTAGTTAAGGATCAGTGTCGGCTCCCTATCCCAGCAATGTATCCGTAGACACGTAACCAAGAGAGAAGGATCTCTCATAGGTCAACTTGACCTCCTTCGTGCAAAGAGAAGACAACACAGAGTTGCATCTCCGTAAAATTACAGCTAATATGTCTCTCACGACATATTGTTATGGAAAGAACAAGAATTGTTAAAAGCTCGCACTTCAAGCGCTTTTAATTCTCAGCTGTTTGAAGGAATCATCAAGTTACTTAAGAAGTGCTTTAGAGATCACACTGTTCCAAAGAAGACCAGGGCTTTCTTTGAAATTGATCTCTTCTGGATGAAGCCTAGAGCCTGGCTTGTGCCTGGCTGGCGCCGCGCGCTGGCTGGCGCCTCGCGCCTGTCTGAACGCCTCCCGCCTTGGCTTGGCGCATGTTGCTTGCCTGGCGCCTGGCTAGCGCCTTGCGCCTGCCTGGAGCCTCGCGCCTGGGCGCCTGGCTGACTTCTCCCCACTTGCTGGAGCTTCGAGCTTGTTAAAGAGTCTCTAGGAAACTGGCGATGCCCACCTCGGACACTTTTTTCCGTTTATTTGCTCTAGCGCATCTGCGCCAGGCTGGAGGCACGCTCCTTCTCCTCATCAGACAATGACAGTGTTTATTTGGACTGTCTTCCTCTGGCGTCTTTACGCCTGTTCTGGTATTTTGGCGCCTGATTGGCGCTACATTGTCCGAAAGTCCTTAACATCCACAATCGTTTATCAGGAGACTGGAGAAGGGTGGAAGAATTCTTTCACTTTGAGCTTTTGGTCTCTCCGGTAAGGGAGGTGATTGTAATCAGCTACATTCAGTAGACGATAGGATATCTAACCGTACGAGAGATAAGAGTCTTCCTCCGAGGAGGGTCCTTCTTGATACTTCCGTGATCACGAGATCTCTTCTTACATGTTGAAGGGGTGTGTCCTCGTTGTAGAATTTCCCTTCCCTATCCTTGCCCGAAGGAAGGGAAGAAGCCTGGAAGTCGAAGGAGACTCCGAGCTGAAATTGGGAGTACTCCTGATTTCTAGCTCTTTATTGTATCCCTCTGAACACCTTCTGGGAAGCATTTCGAGCCGTCATCGCATACCAAAGACTCTGTAGGCAAAACGTTTGAAAACCATTCCACTGTAGATGAAAACGTAAGTACTCTGCCTGGACAACGAAACCTCTATCTGAAAACATTGAATCAGGAATAGGGGGTTTCAGTTCTTTTGCTAGACATACTATGCTGGCAAGAACCCATTGTCTAGTCTCCATAGAATCTGATGCGAGATTCCAATGCTCAAAAATTCACTTGTCTTCTTGGTCGTTTAGGACCAGAGAAACAAAGAATTCCCTCATAAAAATTTCTCAAAGAAGTTTGATGAGGAGCAGTTCCATCTTGTCGGAACATGGAATCTGTGGCCACAAAAAAGATCCCATTAGAAGTACATGATATCCTACTCTTGTCATATTAAGGTATATATCGTATAAGATCCCGAAGATCTTAATCCTCTGCTATCTCCAATTCCCATTTGTCCCTTTGTAGAGACAGAGTATAGCCTTTTACTGCGTTCTTTGATAGCAGATATATACAAAGGTGATTCTTCCCTCTGAAAGGGAAGAAAAAACCGCTATGTGGTTCACAGAGGTATCGGAAAAGGACAGTTTCCTCATTCCCTCTAGCACGATCTGCAGCAATTCTATGTCTAGGCCATGACTATTGTCATCTACCTTGAAAAATCCTCTCATTTATGTCCACTTCTGGTCAGTCTGCATGCAGAAACAGACTCAGAGTGGAGAGGTTGTTAAGGTCCATTTAATAATAGATGCTGATAGAATATCCAGACTCTCTTGGAAAAGACTTCCAAAAACATGCTGTGAGAAGAACGTGACCTCTGTGAATTCAACCTCTCTGAAGCCAAAATGAGGCATAAAGTATTATCCTCTCTTTCTTTGACGCCCTTTATCTTAAATTCTGTAAAGAATTTATATTTATATTTATATTTAGGGGAAAAAAAAGACTATAGTATATTCCCCTTTCTATAAAATAAAGATGGCGTATATTGCTACCTCTCTTGGTTCGAGGAAAAGGAAGCATTCTATAGGAAGCCTGTTCGTCTTCTACCTTGCTAAGAGATCTATGAAGAAGACTTTCCGCAGGTTCTCACAACTCTTTCCAATAAATGTTAGACATACGTTAACAGTTATTATCGTCGATCGAGAAGGTTCTCACGGACATGAAATATCTTGCATCGAACCTCTTAAGGATCGTTACGTTCCCTGTCTGTTTTCCAAATAGGTTCTCTTTTTTAACGCGAACAGGAGCGAAAAAAGAGATTCTCGATGCTCTTTGCGATATGAGAGAGTCGTGGAATTGGCCTAAGTGATAAAAAGGGTAACGAAATCAGGAACGATTCTTGCCGTTACCGAGCCTGCTGTCCGAGAGGCTACTGGATTCTTAGGTTAATAACTCGCTAAAACGAGAAAATATCTTGGATGGTGCTCTTGGCCCATTGCGCCAGGCTGGCGCTTCTGGCGCAATTTTTTCGCTAGGCTGGCGCTTCTGCGCCAGGTTGGTGCTTCTAGCGCTTTGCGCCAGGCTGGCGCTTTCTAATTCTCTTTATGTTATGTGTCAGAACATCTGTGCCTTTATGGTACCCGACCTCCTTTCGCATGTTAATTCCGTTCTTAGTAGGAAAAAACTCTTATATACGAAGTATAGTCCATTCAGGGAAACCATTTCTGTCACGAAGAGAATGTTTCCCATCCCACTCATCCATCTTCTCTTGAGCAATATCCGATTCTAAAAAGGTTGTGTGCGTTTCTCGAAAGACTTGACCATACCGTAGTCTTAAAGTGAATTCTCTACTACATCCATCTTCTCACTAAGCATGTATTCTAATAAGCCATGCTTTCGTAAGCATGAGAGCATTATATAATATAATGTTCTACTGCTTAGAATCCTTTAATAATGTTACCTACGGTAAACAGCATTGAAAGGTTATAATATCTTTCTTATTGAAAGCTTCTTAGCAAAAGGCAGACAATATTTGTGTTAGCTTAACTATCTCCTCCATTCGAGACTAAGTCCATGATTGTGGGGAGATATACGGTTAACCTTCGGAGGGGTTCGATCCCGTTGGAGAGAGAGATGTAATCGACTAATCATGACCGAGAACCGGATGATACTGTATTCAGTATTGGCCTTAGAATGACAGCCCGGCAGTCTCGCTCGCTGCCTGACTGCATTCATCATGAGTTGCCAGTTACTTCATTCAATGAAGGAATATAATACAATTATTCTCGAGCCTAAGGAAGCTCTTAATAATGCAAATTTAAGCCAAACAAACCTTTGTTAAATACCGAAGTGAGTAGGTATTGTCGTAACAAACCTTTTAAGCGAAGTCCTTACCAGGAAAAAACCTGTAAGGATATAGATCATTCCGTAGCGAACCACAAAGGCAACTCTGGTATGGGGTATATGACTTGTCATTCAGTAGTCGTATACAGCAAGTCTTGCTACTACATTCTTTTCCTCTCCGATCCAGAGAGAGAAAAGGAAATCTTGCCCTCTTCGTTCTTTTCGTCAATAAACACGAATTAGTATTAGTCGAAAGCGATCGCAATGAAAACTCTAGGATCGAAGAGAATCCCTCAAATTTTTATTCTCTTGGATATAAGGCCGTATTCTATGCCTCTATTATTTGGAAGAGCCTCTAATCAATGAATGAGAGCTCGTACAAATCTTGTTTAATTTGCAAACGATCCTGAGAAAAAACTCTATCATCATCTAAGTCCTCCTGACAAGAATGACGGCCGCCTGTGCGACATATTGCATTCTTCTCAGGAGACAGCTGTGCTTGCGGCAGATTTCCACCCGAAACGGACATATCGTGAACAGGACGACGGCCGCCTGTGCGGCACCTTTCGTCTCTGTCCAGAGAAATCCGCTCCTGGTCCTCCAAATCATAAAGAGACGCTTTCCTGGTTTGATTTCTCCGTATGATTCTTTTGAGGAAGATCTTCCCGCTTGGTGCTTAACCTTTGCCGAAAGTCTGGTTTGTTCAATGCGCTTGGACGTATCTGTCCGTCTCGGACCGTGTCGTCTGTCCGAGCTGTCCACCTATGGAACTTGGCGCTTGGCTGGTGTCATTCCAGTACGACACCTCTGCCTATCCGTCTTGTCCACTTCTGGCGCCTGTCGCCCGGCACGGAGTTGCTGCGCACGACGTTTTGTCCAATCAGGCTGTCCGCCTTGTCAAGGTTGTCCGCAATCGGCACGAGTCGCTTGGACACAGTTGTCCGCATAGGAAATATCCGCCTGTCCGGGCTGTCCGCGTCTGGCGAATGGTGTCTGGTTGGAGCCGTCCGCGTAGGACACTTTTTCCTGTCCGAGTAGTCCAATTCTGGCGCCGAGCGCCTGGGTGGTTCTGTGACGTCCGACTCGGACACTCTTCGTCATTGTCCGTATGTTGCGTCTCAATCCTATGAGTTTTCGTCCTTCTTTCTTTATTCGTCTCTGTACTCGTACGAGGAGTAGAGGAAGATAGTCTGGAGCCAGAACGCCCGTAGGACGAGATCAAGTCTTAACAGGAAGAAAATCGTCCTTTCTCCTCGGAAGGTCTTTTCTCAATACTCCTACTAAAGAGGAAATTTGTTCCTGCATTTTAAGTAGGAAGTCCGTCGCAGTTTCTTCCTTTTCTTTGTCATGAATAGGAGAATGCGCTCTGGAAGGCGTAGGAGATCGAGATATTGTCCTCTTGGCTCTTTTCCTCTCGTAGGGAGAATCGTCCGGGAAACGTTCCGGGCTCGAGTCCAACGTCGGAGCTTTCCAACTCCTCTTGATCGGACCACGGAAACAGTTCGTCGGAATTTCATCCACTTCTTCGACGGAGACGAATCGGAAGACGAAAAGCACTCTTTTAGGATGCCTTTCCAATGGCGATCCTTGGCAGTCTGGGACGCTACAGATTCTGCCGAGGGGACGCCTGACCGGTGGGGATTCTCCGTAACCTCCGTACGACTGTCGACATTCCTTCTCCTCTGGCCTGGGAGCTGGAAGAGGTCTAGGTCTGGGAGCGAGACAGAGCCGATCGGAACGCACCCTCCACTATTTTAGGACGCCATTTCCTTCCCAATGGCTAAACTTGGCTAGTCTGGGACGTTCTACAGAGTCTGCCGAGGGGACGCCTGATCGGTGGGGATTCTCCGTAACCTCCGTACGACTGTTGACATTCCTTCTCCTCTGGGCCTGGGAGACAGAGCCGATCAGACGCACCCTCCACTTCAATGGGGAACACTATATTCACTTCTTACCTTTTTAGAGCTCGCTTTTGAGCTACATCCATTATCTTCAAATTTGCATATATAAATTTGTAGTTTCTGTGAGTAAGAAGGTGATGAGGATGCAACAACTACTAGTACTGCTAATACTCTAACTGCTCGTTAGCACAAACGCTATTAAAGCTTATAAGTAAGCGTATCTAGTTATATGCTTTTCTGACTTCCTAAAGTAGGAAATTAAAGTTTAATATTTCCTCAATAAAGTTGTAACCTTTATTACATGTAATAATGAATAAATATTAATAATTCCCTTTATTGCAAACTATGTGAGTGTCTACCGATAATTTCGGTAGTTTCAATTAGTATTTTCTTCGAAATTTCGAAGCGAAATTCATTAAAAGTTAATAAAAGCGTATGCCGAACCAAAGACCCAGTACTTCCCTGCAAAAGACAGCCCAGAAGATCGATGGCGATGAAACACGAAAATCAAATCAGGAGGAACCGTAAACGTATGTTTACAGTCCAAACGATAGAGAAAAATCTGTCCTTAGAAGGTAATAGTTCCTATTCCTGCCACCCAGCGGCAGGCCGGTAGATCACCTGACCTACCTACCTGTAGCGTGTGCCGCGAAATTCGAATTTCTATCGGGGACGACGGAGTCTATAGCTAAGTATATATCTGACAGGGAAGTTGAATGTATGAAAATTGGTGCACCACTTAACAATAAAACTCATGCAGAAAACTTACTTCAAACTTTAATCTATTGTTTTGAAAAAATACAGATACCTCTGTATCCTCAAGAGGAGCGAAGCAATGACTATGAGCCATGTTAACACTAAAAGCAAAACTGCACAACATTCAAAAATGAATTTCCACATAACAGTAAAACATACTTGAAATTATCCCACACATTAAAAAGTCCAGTTTAGAATAGAATAGAATATTGAATTAGGTCTAGGGCCTAGTACTGGGATTTTTGAGGTCATTCAACACTGAAACTGAAACTGCCAGTAAAAAGTTTTGAAAGGTGTAACAGGAGGAAAACCTCACAGTTGCATTGTGAATCAATTGCTATGGGGAGTGGAGGGAGTAAGAAGAAAAAGATTATGAATGGAGGTACAGTAACAGGAATGAAAGGGGTTGCAGCTAGGGGCCGAAGGGACACTACAAAGAACCTCAAGTAATCCCTACAATGCACCTTGTGAGGTGCACTGATGACACTACCCCCCTACAGGGAATTTAGAAAATGAAGGACAGAACCCTTTTTATAAGGACACTGATAACTTACACAGCTTTTGAAACTGCATTTAAAACTGAAAGTAGAAAAAAAAACTTCTTCCTTTAACCAGCTGGATTTATCACTATTATGAATAAAAACAATGCATGATAAAATGAAGGGACAATTAATAACAAACATACTTACTAAGTTTTTGTGAACTGCTGTAGGAGTCCGAACGTAAAGACGAGAGCGAGCCAACATTTTCTGAAGTGACATATATTTTTACCCCTTTCCTCTGAAATAAGTAGCTAGCTTCAGTGATACAAAACTATATTATCATTCTTGTGTGTCACTCTGAAGAGTTTTAGCATCAACAACTTATCATATGTGGAAATGAGATGAGGAGATTTTAGGCAAATGTTTGCTTTCAATGAAAAACTACATTAATACATAACTCATGTTAATATGGATGAGTCAGCTTCCTTTAAAATGCCTATGGATAAAAGAATGAAGTCCTTATAGAAATGTACATGACATTCATTATTAAATAAAAACTAGGCAACAACTGATCATATAGATTCACTGATACAAAAGGAAAACAGCATCACACCCATAGTTTACTGCAGTAAAATAACATTGCTAGACTATCTTAACCAGGTTACTATGTATGTAGCAAATTATATCAAGGTTTTAACACATGTTTTAATACACAGAAAAATGGTAAACTGAAATTAGATAAATGTAGGTTTAACTGATGCCTCCACAAGTAATTTACATCAGGAGCTCTACTTTACATCTTAAGATCAACAAGTAAACATTTATAACAACTGGAGTTGTATTTGTTTAGAATACAAATATTCAATATATGCATCACAGGTATAATTATATAAATATCAAAGCATACAAGAACACTGCAATTGTACTTACTGACTTATGTACTTCACAATAATGCTTCATAAGCCGTGCTTTGTCAATAAAAACTTCAGAACATAATTTACACTTGTATGTCATCAGGATATCATAAAAGCTTTCTTCATCTAAAGATTCCTCCACAACATTTGCCGATGTCTTTAATTTCACAGTTACATTAGATTTGGAACGTAGATTAGACCTTTCATCTACCATAACATTACACATGCCTTGTGATGACACAGAATTATCTTGAAGGGTTAAAGGTTCTTTTCTTATGGTTTCAGTAGGTGCTTCTTTCTTTACACTAATAACACTTTCTGTTTTTTCATTTTCTAATACATGTAATGCATGATTACTTTCACAAGTGAATTTTTCAATAATTTCCTCCAAACTGATATGTGGGACTGTCTCTAAGAGGATATCCTGTTGAAGCTCTGGTGTAGAAGTACTGGATTTTCCGTGTTCAGCAACTTGCAGAGTCAGCATTGAGGCATTAGGGCAATCAATCACAGAGGTGTTTTTCTGCTGGATTTTTTCTTCAACAACAGAAGTAGTAGGCTCCTGCATATTGATATGTGATGAACTGTCTTTGCATGAACCATGATTGTCATCAAAGTTTTTGGATGTGGGAATCTCAATCCCTACATCCAGTGAAGGTTCAATTGAAGAAGAAAATATTCGCTGAACTACAGACTCACTTCTCACTGCGCTAGTTTCCAGTGACATAACGGGAGAACTTAAAATAGTACCTGTAAAACGAATCAGCAATTAATTATATATTAAGCCCTGATATATATTTGTTCCACAACAAACTTATTACTAAAAATTTAGCTCATTTTCATGGTCAGTTAATTTCATTGACACTACATTCCCATAATTTTAAAGGAAATCTGATTGTTGACAGCACTGCATGTGCTTCATGGGTCCTCATGTTTCTGATAATGCAGAACCGTCTTTGGAGTTTCCATCCTGAATCTGGTTTTTCTTATAAACAGATTCATGTTGACAGATCTATTACTGTCTTCCAATCCCTGTTGGCTTTGGGGACAAGGAAAATTCTGCTGTAAAACCCCTTTGACGGAATGGATACTTTAAAAAGTGAAAATGAATAAAATCGGGAAAACTAAGAAAACTGGCTTTAAAACAGATAGAAAGTAATCACGTCCTATCTTAAAGGCAGTAGGAAAGTAACTGGCGGGTCACGGGACGCGGAGGGCATTCTGGGTAATGCATGCCCCGTGACCTGGTATAGATGCCAATAGTCCCTGGATCTCACAGATTTAATTTTAATTCTACCGGTTTCCAGCTTGGTGCTAGTATTATCCTAATGTTAAGACGAAGGTTGTTAGTTATGAAAAATACAAATTGGTTAAAAATTTGTCATTTTTGGGACCTTGAGGATGGGCAGGTATATGGAAAACCCTGGCATTCTGTCCAATTTCCAATCCAACATGGTCAGATTTAGGATGATTGTAATCCTGTGACAGTCTAGGTTCCAACAAGCAGGTTAGCTTACACTTTGGCCACGCCCATTATGTTGGTGATATCTCTTCTTGTATGATGGGGCTGTATTAGGAGTTGGTTCCCACTACTATTGTTATTGGTACAGAACAGAGCATCATGAAAAGTACATGGTTTCCTTTTAACATTATCAGGCAGTTAATAACAGTTTTTTAAAGTAAAAGGACAAATTTTCTAAGACAATTTGTAATTTTCATAGCTACAAACCTGAGGTCTTAACAATAGGATAATTTCTAGCGCCTAGCTGGATATGGTTAAAAAACGGATGAAAGCAAGGAATCTTGTGATATCTGGCAAAGCATGCGTGGATCGGGTGAAGAGTGGTCGAAGACCACTTACCTACTCCACCGCGTCAGTCTTTACTTTAACTGCCTGGGCGAGAGTCGTGGTTAACCTCTCTAGGCCTTTACCCGGTTCATTGCCCGTTTCGCTTGTGTTTAGTGTGTGTGTGTGTGTGTTTGTTGATATGGCTTTCTGCTCCTTCTCGGCCTCGTCAATGTGTTGTATTTTTCCTAACTATAAAACCCTGAGGTCCTTTACATTAGGAATTAATTTCAGCTAATCTGAAAACAGCTGTTGAACTTTCAGACAAGGTGGTTAGGCAGTTAACTACCGTCCGGTAGGCAGGAGCCCTGCCTGTCTGAATATAAACATTCCAATTTGCCTTTTGACCCAGGTTTGTAAAGTTGGAAAAAAAAAATTTACTTTAAAAAATTAAATTTGTTCCTACACAATATACAAACCACCAGTCCTGTACATTAGGAAGACTCACTGGTTGGAGGGAGGAATCTGTATGAGTCTCTATAAACTGACTGGAGTTCATTACACCTGGGATTCTCTTCCTGGTTGAAAAAGCGAGGAAGAGAACCTTGCCTCTGATGAATTGATTGGAGTATAAAAATGTTATTGTCATGATACAATAAAGTTTTATGCATACTTACCTGGCAGATATATACTTAGCTATAGACTCCGTCGTCCCCGATAGAAATTCGAATTTCGCGGCACACTCTACAGGTAGGTCAGGTGATCTACCGCCCCGCCGCTGGTGGCGGGAATAGGAATCATTCCCGTTTTCTAAGACAGATTTTCTCTTCCACCTGTCTCCTGAGGGGAGGTCGGGTGGGCCATACACCGTATATATCTGCCAGGTAAGTATGCATAAAACTTTATTGTATCATGACAATAACATTTTTATGCATTCAACTTACCTGTCAGATATATACTTAGCTGATTGGCACCTTTGGCGGAGGGTAAGAGACAGCTAATCTACTGAAATAGACAGGAAACAACATATGTTGTAGGTAATAAAATTAAAAACCTTGATTCCTACCTGTGTTAGCGAAAGACTTCATGGCTACTGCCTAGGAGCCGTATCGCTTCAAGAGCCTCAGCGAGGTAGTGACCTCATGCTAAGAGTCTTGATGGTCTGTTACAGGGTCTTACCCACTTACGCTTCAGAACCTTAGGATCTTTGTCAATGGGGTCCTATCCACTTACATGACAAAACACCTTGCCTATTGGCATGATCATAGAGCACGACACTAATCCCGATCACCTGATCCTCATTGGGGTTAGTACTACGATTGAAAGGAGTCATCCCCGAACATCCTTTCAAGCAACCCACAACTCAACAACGATATCAAAACTAATTATTAAAATTATTGAAAAACAAATTTAAGGATCAGCGTCTGCTCCATTTCCCAGCATAGTATCCGCTGATACATAAGGTCCAAGAGCGAAAACATTTATCGTATGTTATTCTAACATCCTTTAAATAGTGGGATGCAAATACTGAATTGCACCTCAATAAGTTGCTGCTAAAATGTTTCTCATGGACATATTCTTCGTAAAAGAAAGGGAAGTTGCCACAGCCCGGACTTCGTGAGCTTTCACTCTCAGCAGCTTTAAAGAGTTCTCTTGGCAATTCCTATGAGCTTCGGTAATTACATTTCTGACAAAGAATGCCAGTGCGTTCTTTGACATCGGTCTCTGGGGTTTCTTACCGAACACCAAAGACCTTGTCGACATCCCTGAAGCTGTGTCTTCTTTTTTAAATAAAATTTTAAGGTCCTGACTGGGCAAAGGGACCGATCCAACTCTCTTCCTACCAGAGAAGAGAGTCCCTTGACTTCGAAACTTCTAGGCCAAGGTTTAGAAGGGTTCTCATTCTTTCCTAGGAAAAGATCCTGGAAAGAAATGACAGCCGAGTCTTTTCTAAATCCCACCCGAGAGTCCAAAGCATGCAATTCACTGATCCTCTTAGCAGTTGCTAGAGCCAACAGGAATATGCATTTGCTAGTAAGATCTCTGAATGAGATTTTATCTATAGGTTCGAACCTGTCCGACATCAAGAACTTTAGGACAACGTCCAGGTTCCAACTCGGGGGAATCGACGATCTCAATTTCTTAGTCTCGAAAGACCTGATGAGATCATGAAGATCCTTATTATTCTCGAGATTCAGCCCTCTGTTTCTAAAAACAGCTGAGAGCATGCTCCTATATCCCTTGATAGTTGATACGGCCAATTTGGATTCTTCTCTCAAGAAGAGGAGAAAATCCGCGATTTCGGTTACAGAGGTATTGGAAGAGGACAGCTTCTTTGACCTACACCATCTACGGAAAACTTCCCACTTCGATTGGTAGACCCGCAGGGTAGAGGCTCTGCGGGCTCTAGCAATTGAAGTTGCCACTTTCTTTGAAAAGCCTCTCGCTCTGACCAGTCTTTCGATAGTCGAAAGGCAGTCAGGGAGAGACTTTGGATGTTTTTGTGGAACCTCTCGAAGTGGGGTTGTCTGAGCAGATCTGTCCTGTCTGGTAGAGATTCGGGGAAGTCCACCGTCCATTCCAGTACCTCTGTGAACCAGATTCGGGAAGGCCAAAAGGGAGCAATTAGAGTCATTCTCATTCCTTCCGATGCCACAAATTTCCTTACTACTTCCCCCAGCAATTTGAATGGGGGGGGGGGGAAAAAAAAAGGGAAAGGCGTATGCATCTATGCCTGACCAATCCATGAGGAAGGCATCGATCGCTGTGGCTCTGGGATCTTCTTCTAGCGAGCAGAAGTTGTCTATTTTCCTGGAGAGGAACGTGGCAAACAGGTCGATCTGGGGTCTCCCCCAGAGTGACCATATTTGTCTGCAGACTCCTGAGTGGAGCATCCACTCTGTCGGGAGAACCTGGTTCTTTCTGCTCAACCTGTCTGCCCTTAGGTTTTTTTTACTCCTTGGACCAAACCTTGTACGCAGAATAATGCCCCGTTCCTCTGTCCAGGTTAATAGAGCTCTCGCTATTTCGTTCAGAGAGAAAGAGTGAGTGCCCCCTTGATTCCGGATGTAAGCCAGAGCTGTGGTGTTGTCGGAATTGACTTGAACTACCACCCCTCTGACTTCCGCTTTCGAAGTATTCCAGGGCTAGATGAATTGCCAGGAGTTCCTTCGCATTGATGTGCAGAGTAGTTTGTTGTCTGGTCCAAATACCTGCTACTTCCTTTGGACCCAGTGTTGCTCCCAACCTGTTTCCGAGGCATCGGAAAACAACACTCGGTGAGGGTTCCGAATCAAGAGGGACACCCCTTCGTTCCTTGTTAATGGGGTTAACCACCACTTTAGGTCGGATTTTATCCCCTGTTGGATGGGAAAAACGTCTGACAAGTCTCCTGTCTTTGACTCCACATCCTCTTTAGATAAAATTGCAGAGGTCTGAGATTTAATCTTCCCAGGGAAATGAACTGCTCTAACGAGGAAAGGGTGCCCAGCAGACTGAGCCATTCCTCGCCGAGGTCCGTTCTTTCCCTAAGAAGTTCGAGATCTTTTCTAAGCCTCGAGTAATTCTGTCTTGAGATGGAAACGCCCGAAAACCCCGAGAATCCATCTGTATCCCCAGATAGACTATGTTCTGTCTGGGATCAATTGTTGATTTCTCGAGGTTCACGAGCAGTCCCAGAGATTTTGTCAAGTTCAAAGTCTTCTCCAAGTCCTTCAAGCACTGAATTTCCGATGTTGCTCTTATTAGCCAATCGTCCAGATAAAGGGATATATTTATCCCCTCTAGATGTAGCCATCTCGCAACATTCATCATTAGCCTCGTGAACACTTGAGGGGCCGTTGAAAGGCCGAAGCATAGGGCTCTGAATTGGTATACTTTCCCCTGCATCATGAATCGGAGATATTTCTTCGATGATGGATGCAGGGGGACATGAAAGTATGCATCTTGTAGATCTAAGGAGACCATCCAATCTCCTGGACGAAGAGCCGCAAGAACCGATTTTGATGTTTCCATAGAGAACTTTGTGTTCTCCACAAATCGGTTCAATGCGCTCACATCCAGGACCGGTCTCCACCCTCCCGAGGATTTCGGAACCAGAAAAAGACGGTTGTAGAATCCTCGGGAATGCGGATCCCGAACCACTTCGATGGCCTCCTTTTGCAACATCTGTTCTACCAGTTGCAATAATGTTCTTTCTTGGCAGGGTCCCTGTATTGGGCTGACAGTTCCCTCGGGTTTCGTAGTCAAGGGAGGTCTGTCTCGAAAGGGGATCATATATCCCTTTTGTTACCACGGAAAGGGACCAAATTTCTGCCTGTCTCCAAGCCCATTCTTCGGAAAATTTCCGAAGTCTGGCTCCTACCGGTGCTTGAAGGACTGTTGTCTCATTTCGCTCTCTTGACAGGTCTGAAGGAAGACCTACCTCTCTTCTGCACTCCTCTCTTCTTAAAAGAGGGTCTGGCCGAGGTACTCCCTCGAAAGGGCTGTTGAGGAGCCCGAGTCTCTCTCTTAATAGGACCTGAAGTCCTCGATTTCTTTGCAGATTGGGCCAAGAGATCTTGTGTGGCCTTTTCTGTCAAAGAATGAGAAATATCTTTTACTAGATTTGAAGGAAACAATGGGTCCGACAGAGGAGCATACAGAAGAGATGACCTCTGAGTAGGAGTAACTGCTTTCGTCAGAAAAGAGCTAAATAAGACTCTCTTCTTCAGAATACCAGTTCCAAACAGAGAGGCCACCATTCCTGATCCATCCTGAACTGCCTTGTCCATACAGGAAAGGACACTATGAAGGACTTCTGGACTAAGAGATTCCTTCTCTTGTGTCTTTTTGGCCAAACACCCCAAGGGACCAGTCTAAGAAGTTAAAAACTTCTAAGACATTAAACAATCCCTTGAGGAGATGGTCCATCTCAGAAGTCCCCCATGTGATCTTTGCTGATGACAAGGCTTGTCTCCTAGACGAATCCACCAGATTCGAAAATTCTGCTTCGGCAGTGGACGGGAGAGCTAGACCCCGTGGTTTGCCCGTCTCGTACCAAATTCCCTTCTTTCCTGATAGTCTGGAAGGAGGGCAGGTAAAGACTGTCTTCCCGCCTTCTCCTTGGATTCCAACCAATTTCCTACGAATCGGAGAGCTTGTTCATGGAAATGGTTGGCTTCATTTTAATAAAAGATGATTGTTTCGGACCTTCGTGCTTGTAAAATAAGGACCTTGGAGAGGAGAGCAGTCGGGCTTAAAGAGTCCCCAAACTCTTGAAGTAAGAGGGCTGCCAGCGTCTTGTAATCTGACAAACCCGGAGCCGAGTGATCTTCAGAGTCCGAAATCTCTTCCAAATCCAATTCCGAAGAGGATTGTTTATTTCCAGCAGGAGACTGGCCTCTTGCAACATCCACCCCACTCTCGCAAGAACGACGACCGCCTGTGCGATAACTTGCATCCCTACGAGAGATAGGTTGATCCTGCAAAACGACCTTATCCTTCTCCTGGCAAGAGCGATGGCCGCTTGTGCGACACCTTTCTCCCCTGTCAGACGAAGGATGTCCTCTCCTATCGCTTTCTCCGGAACCACCTATGTCCTGACAAGGAATACGGCCGCTTGTGCGACAACTAGAGTCCTTGTCAGGTAAAAAAAGGTTTATCCTTCCGAAAGCCAACAAATCTTCCTGGCTTAATTGTCTTTTGGAAGAAGTCCGTCTCTTATTTGTCACTTGTGGCTCATTGCGCCGGGTTGGCGCTCGTGATTCCTTGCGCCAAGCTGGCGCTTCTGGCGCATTTCGGCAGAGTGGCGCTTCTGGCGCATCTGGCGCTACTGGCGCATTTCGGCAGGGTGGCGCTTCTGGCGCATTTCGCCAGGCTGGCGCTTCTGGCGCATATGGCGCATCTGGCGCTTCTGGCTCTTCTGACTCGTATGGAGTCTCAAACGCATCTGGCGCATCTGGCGCATTGCGCCAGGTTGGCGTTTTTGGCGCATTCTTATTACTCCTCTGAGTATAAGCCGAAACTTCCGTTTCTTCTTTCCTTCCCTTCGTCTTCTTTATAGGAAGGAAAGAGTCCTTTCTCCTGGGAGTTTCCTTAGTAAAAACTCCTACTAAGGCCGAAAGTTGCTCCTGCACATTTAGGATAATTTTCGCAGCCGCATTCTCTTTTTCCTTCCCTGATTCAGGTGAGGGATGTCTAGAAGCGGAAGGAAACTCCGATTTCCGTTTAGGAACCAATCTCCTTTTCTTCTTCTCACAAGGTGATAGATCGGAGAAAAGTTCAGGGCTTGAATCCAAATTTGGAGCCTTCCAACTTCTCTTTAAGGGGCGTGACAGTTCATCAGAATTCCATCCCCTTACATTCGGTGAAGAATCTGACGAAGAAAAACACTTCTTTAGGATGCTTTTTCGATAGCGATCCTTGGCAGTTCGGGTCGTCACAGAATCTGCCGAGGGGACGCCTGATCGGTGGGGATTCTCCGTAACCTCCGTACGGCTTTCGACATTCCTTCTCCTCTGGGCCTGTGAGCTTGGAAGAGGTCTAGGCCTGGGAGCGAGACAGAGCCGATCAGACGCACCCTCCACTGCACTAGGGACACTTAATTCACTATCACTGTGCTTACCTTTCAACGTCAGCATTTGACGTTCCATCCTTTGTAGCGCAGCTTTAAGATCTGCAATTTCCGTTGCCGGATTTGCAGTCTTAGTACTAGAGGAAGAAGATAGAGGTTTAGGGTTAGGTGTTAATTTAATAGGCTCGTTAGAGCGAGACCTACTTACACTTCTGGAGGAAGCCTTCCTAGCCCTATCCATATCTAATTTCCTTAAATATGAATTTAAATTCTTCCATTCTTCCTCATTCATATTTACACATTCATCACAGGTGTTAGAAATTGAACATTCATTCCTTCTACACCCCTTACAAACTGTGTGAGGGTCTACCGAAGCTTTCGGTAGCCTCACCATGCATCCCTCATTTACACACTGTCTTCTAACCGTAAAGCTAGAATCCAACATCATGAGAAATATCCAAAACCAAGTCCAAAAAACAGTCCACGAAAGAGTATGCCAAACCAAAGATCCAATACGTCACCAAAATAACCGGCTTAGAAGATCAATAGCGATGAAAAAACACGAAAATAAAATCAGGAGTAACAACAACAATGTTGCTGTCACGGCCGATAGAGAAAATCTGTCTTAGAAAACGGGAATGATTCCTATTCCCGCCACCAGCGGCGGGGCGGTAGATCACCTGACCTACCTGTAGAGTGTGCCGCGAAATTCGAATTTCTATCGGGGACGACGGAGTCTATAGTTAAGTATATATCTGACAGGTAAGTTGAATGCATAAAAACTGTAAGATCAGATGTCAGACTTCTTGGCTATTTTCATATAACATGAACCTTGAGTGTCTGAGACAGGAAGGCAAATACAAGTAAGTAGTATTGGGTTTGACTTATGTCAGGGTCTCTTTCCTCCCCTTGCTAAAGGAAAGAGGGGGACTACATCTATAAATCTAGGAAAGAAAAATAGAATGGGTGCTTGATGAATAACTAACCTGCATCGACTGCTAGATCCAGTATATAACGGCTCGAGTCCACTCTCTGCCCGGAGGAAGAGGAGGAGGATGAAAGAAAAAAAAGAAGAGGCTAGTCACTCCCGCAATCATTCTCACATCCGCAACTGAACATCTTAGGCGAGATGCAATCCTGTCCTGTTAGAGGAGCTGGGAGGCTACACAACTTGCTGAGCAACCACCACAGGCCCCAAGGAAAAAGTGTTCAAGGACTTGTGAGCAATGTCCCGAAGGTAGAAAGGAGTGAAGTTGGTCTGGCGTGACCACACACCTGCTTTCAATACCTGAGGAATCAACAGATTCTTCAAGAATGCTTTATGGCTCCATAGCAAACATAATCTTCTACCGTCAACCTCAAAACAAGACCAGAGACATGCCCAACAATAAAACAAAAATCTAACACCTGGACAGAATTAAGACGTTGACACAGACACTTGGAAACTCTAACCCTTTTGCTTTTATCAACCCAAATACCTTAGCCAAATCCTGAATCTCGTAAAAATTATCATCTGGAGCTGTCTCCTCTTAGTTTCCTTAGATACCGAGAAGGGACAGGCACAGCACCAGTCCAGCCTTAGATGCAGACTTCTAAAACTGGGGCCAAGGGCACAGCCTCAAAGAGTTCACACCCCCGAGACTCCCAAAACACAAGACTCCAGAGGAGAATGCAAATCTGCTCCTGCCCTATGAGCAGGAAGAGCCAACGAGAAAACACACTGCTCCCTCGAAAGGACTTCTTAGGGGGTTGGAGAAGCAACCTTATTCTTCCTCGACCAATGAGCCTTGGAAGAAGAAGGGGAAAGGGCAGCAGAAGATATAGACAAGGATAAGTTTGAAGGTGTTTATCTCAAAGGACTTCTTCCTCAAATTCCTCTCCAACATTTTCTACAATATGAAAATCAGGAAGCACAAGCATCGCCAAAACAGTTAGGGCAGGACACATAACAGGAGCAATCAGGACAGCTGGGGCAGGAGGCAAAGCAGGAGTTGCCCAGACTGGTTGCCAGGGAAACAGGAGCAGTCAAAATAGGAGGCATAGCAGAAGCAGATGGACCACAGGTACATTAAGGCAGTGCCACAGCATACAGGAGTGCCAACATTGGAAATCCTAAAGGGAAGGGTGAATGATATAGGAGAGCGAATGTTACACCCTTGGCCACCGAACCCAAGACACATCCTGGGGGATGACATCTTACACAAGGCTATTACAAATGGTGGGTTTGTATATTAATAAATATCAAACACACTTTAAACAGTATACAAAAAAGTAAGAAAAGATCCCACCAGGAAAAAATAAGTTTAACGAGTCAGGCAAAGCGCTCATGAAAACATGTCTGCATCAAATGACGACAAAGAGCAAACTGAAATGTTTACATCCAGGCAGGTATGTATTCCCACTTACCAGATGGTAGTTACTGCCTAACCACCTTGTTCAAGAGTCTAATGGCCGTTTTCTAGCTTTGCCTAATGTAAAGGGTCGATGGTTTTTATATTGTGTACGTACAACGACAAACTAAATGCTGAGATGGAATTCAGATCTTATTTATCCATATTTTCAGCATCTCAATGAGCATTAAGAGATTTCAACAATTTGTTGGTATTAACTGCAAGTTTTTATAGTAGAAAACATTGTGTGAACTTACCAATGCCAGCAGGCTCACTAAGGGAGGATGTTTTTGTTTCAGTATTCTCCAAAGACTTTTCAAGTACCATGGGCTCATCCTCTGACTGCAATGCCCACACAACAACAAACTGCTCATGTGCAACATCAACCTGCAAAATATATACTATTATGTACTTGAAAAAAGGGGATATAAGGTAACTACTGTATCACTGAAATCTTTTAAATTACCTTTATATTAAAAAAACGCACAACATTGCTCTTTAAATACTATAGTCAGTTTTCAGATGCAAGACCAGATACAATTTCACACTACAGTAATTCACTTATCTTGTGAATGTTAAGTGTAAATTGATCCTTTGCACCAAATATGTACAGAGAAGAAGTTGACTTTCTACTACAACAAAAAGGGTATGATAAAAGGTATTTGAAGAAAAAAGTTAACAGAATCAATTGAATGAATACAAGATAAGAATCCTTGCAATTAAAAGGAAATTCTTTCAATTAATAGCATGGACAAGCAACCTCCACCTGAATGAAGTGTCAACACAGGAATTTTATATTACATGTATACTACATATATATAAAGATGGATGTATATTATGTGTGAATGTCTATGTTCCAGCATAACTCTGAAATGCATCAAGCAATTTCACCAAACTTGTTATACATATGACTTACTATCTGGAAAAGGATACTGTGGATATAAGATATCACTAGCACCAAAGGGCACCAAAAGGGGTGAGGTTGAGGGTGGGAAGGGCTTCCCTGAAACAGACCTGGTTCTGCAGCTTCTGCCTGTAGACTTAGTAACTAAATAAACTTTACGGGTTTATCATACCTCATTTTTAGTATACATATATATATACATATACATATATATTATAATATATATCTATATATATATATATATATATATAATATATATTATATATATATATATATAGTTATCTATATATACTAATATATATATATAGATATAACTTTTTATAGATATCTAACGGTATCATGGAACCCCCCGTATTCGCGTTCTCCGGATTCGCGGACTGACACATTCGCGGATTTCTCTCGGGAACGTTTCCCTGCATTATTCGCGGAAAATTCGCGCATTCGCGTATTTTTCTATGAGAAATATCCACAAATTCTGGTTTTTTTTGTTATCAATTTTATCATAAAATGCACTTTTTGTGATAAAACTATTACACCAAGTATGAAAATCTTTAGTGGTTTTCTTAAGTTTTAACTAACAAAATAGGCCGTTTTTAGCATTTTTATAGGGGTTCCAAACATTCGTGGATTCCAACTATTCGCGGGGGGGGGGGGTCTGGTACGGCATCCCCCGCAAATACGGGGGGACCACTGTATAGAACTTACTATCTAGAAAAGAATACTGTGGGGGTAAAACATCACTGGTACCAAAGGGGGTGGGATGGAAAGGGGGTGACCCATAAAATTAACCAAAAACAACAGATATTTAGTCTAATCCATAGTTTTCAACGTCACTGAGATCAATAGTGACATTACTGATGCCCTCTAAGTCCAAGTTCAACCCTGATAGGAAGAGGGGGGAGGGGTGGCATTGGGTAAAATATAAAATGTCAAAAATGTTGGGTAATATACGTACGTAACTGAAACAACTGCGTACTGTCTAAACAGGAAAGAGAGAGGGTGAAACAGCTTTTATCTCCCAGATACCATTCATTCTGATGGATCTCCCTTTTAACTTTAAAATTGCAATTTCTAGTGAGACTTGCATTCTTGATCATGATAAACAAGGCACAGAGACACCACTGGGGAGTTGATTTGAGACTGCCATGTTTTCCCCACAGACAACTTTATGTTGCTTGCTCAAGGGTGGGTTCACCCATGAATTTATCTCTTCTTGCTCCTGATGGTAAAACTAAAACATTGATTACAATAAAGTTTTGTGTTAAAGAAGTATTATATTGAATTTGTGAGATTTTAATTTATAATTTGTATATTGTATCTATATTTTTAAAAATCTGTAAATAAAATTTTTTTGATATTACACTATATAGATAGAGTTGATTCCTTTTCCTGTCTAATAGAAGGTTAGTATAAAGAAATATCTGGGTGTGTTCTATGTTTTGGTTGTGTTCAATGCTTTAGGTGTATATTCTACAGTTTGGAATGAAATGGAATATAGAATTTAGGGTAATGGCCTAGCGCTGGGACATATGAGGTCATTCAGTGCTGAAAGTGAAATTGAGAGTAGAAAGGTTTGAAAGAAGTAACATGAGGAAAAACTCGCAGTTGCACTAAGAAACATTTGTTAGGAGAAGGCGAGTGGAAGAAAGAGACTATGAACAGAGGTACAGTAAAAGGAATGAAAGGGGGTTGCCACTACAGGTCAAAAGGATGCTGCAGAGAACCTTAAGTAATGCCTACAGTACTGATGGCACTTCCCTCCTATAAGGGTTCTACGGTTTGGGTATGTTCTACGCTTTTGAGTTTTTACTGTGTAACACTGGGTAAGTCAGCAAATAAGTAAATAATATATGTATTAGCCTAGGCTTGAAGATTAGGGACAGCAATTAAAGGAGTTGACAACAATCCTCAATAATGACTACAGTGCACCACATAAGATGCACTGACAAGGTGTTTGAATAAAACTTATGATATCAGTCTTATGAATACATGACAAGAATCTACACAATTTTATAAAAATACCTTATATTAATAGCATGGTAATACACCCTCTACCCAAATGCTCAGATTTGGGATAGCAATTACAAATACAGTTAAAAGAACTTTACAGCAGTACAGCTGCATAATATGTACTTCTCAAAATTGCTCTGAAATAATGATATATTCTTTAATTTTTGTATATAAAAAATCCTTAAAAAACAATAGAACTTATACATTCAGTAGGAGATAGAGCAAAAGAAACGGTCTCCCCACCAACCAGTAATCTCCTTGAATGGCTTCTATTTTACACCTGGCCTCCACACAGAGCAGAAATAAAGGCATCTATAAACAGATTAGCTCCTTGCATAACAACATATCTCTACACTCTAATGTAAACATAATAGTATTAAAGTATTAATTCATAATAACGTAAAACATGAACTTACCTGGGGTTCTGGAGGTTGCTGTATAGTCTGACATAGGTTATGGACGAGAACATGAAGACCAGTGGACGGATCAAGGCAAAGCAGTGGGGCTGTCGTTACTTCATCTCTCATGACCTCATTGTTACTATTCAATAGAACTTGCTCGCCATCAACTGTTTCTGGCACCGGGGAAATTCCGGGCCTTGAATGGTTCCCTAGATTTAAGAAAGACTCTGGCACTTCAGACTGTGGTGATAGGAAGGTGGTTTCTGGGGTTTGTGATGCATCGTTGAAAAAGGTTGATGGGGCATCGAAGTCACTTGATGGATGCATGGGTTTGTCATCGCTGACAGAGAAGGAATTCAAGGAGCGAGACATTCTCGCCTGAAAAAAACCAATTACGACAAACATCATCAGTTAAATTTGATCTTCAGCTGTATGAAAATGGTCAATAGCATTTCAAATACAAATATGTATCTATGTACACTACATACATACATACATACATTAAAAAAAACATACCATACACAAATAACATAAATACATTAAACGTATATAATATATATAATTAATACATATATATATATATATATATATATCATACTATATCTATATATATATATATATTATATATAATATATATAGATAATATATATATTATATATATATATATATAATATATATACTATATATATATACAGTAAGTCCTCGGGTTACGCCGGTCTCGACTTACGATGTTTCGTGGTTACGAACGCCCCCTCATAAAAATATAAAAAATAATATTTTGCGTCGTTCCGTCTTACGCGGTTTAGCGTCGTAAGCAACGTAAACAAACGCGAACTAGTTTCCGGGCGCACGGCGGAACGAATACGCTTTGTGGGGGAGAGGACGGCGTCGCTTCGCTACGCTTTCATTCCTCGCCCATACACCATTTTGGTTGTTTGTTTACACTGCCTCTCTCTCCCTCGTGTTGTATCGTTTTTATAACTTTTTGCTCTTTGTTATGGCTCCCAAGCGCAAGGCGGACTCTTCTGATGGTAGTGCATCGAAGAAAAGAAAGAAACCATCACCATGGAAATTAAAGTGGACATTATAAAGCGATCTGAGAAGAAGGGAGAAACGCCAACAAACATTGGCCGCTCGCTTGGCCTTAGCCGTTCGACCATTGCTACCATTATCAAAGATAAAGAGCGCATCGTTGAACATGTGAAAGGATCTGCTCCTATGAAAGCGACAGTGATAACTAAGCAGCGTAGTGGTCTAATAATTGAAATGGAAAGGTTCTGCCTCACCTCAAGAATCACCTGCCTCAGCATCTCCAGCAACTTCTGGAGGTTCTTTTTCTCTTCACTAACCTCCCCCAGTCTCTCCAGCACCGCAGCTTCCTCTCCAGTGTGCAAGCCAATCAAATTAATAAAGTTAAGGAATTGTTCTCTCGTTGTTATTGATAGGTATTTACATTAAATCATGGTGGTATTTTTCAATGTCCGCACTTACGCTGAAAATCGTGTACGACGCATCTTAAGAACGATCAACGTCGTAACTCGAGGACCCCCATGTATATATATATATATATATATATATATATATATATATATATATATATCTATATATATATATAACTGAATCACAAAAGTTAGGAACATGATAAATCCATAAATCCATAGATATATGCCACGAAGGAAAATAAACAACGGAGTATCCGCAAGACCTTTCGACGTCCAAACGGCCTTTACTAAGCAGATGAACTGATATACATGAGGGAAAAGACAAAACAAGAAGATTCATATAACTGACAGATAGGGATTATAAAGAGATTAGTACCTAGAATCTGACACACCTGGAAGATGAGTAACCTTCCCAAACAAGCATAAACAATGGGTGCAATTAAAAGTTTAAGACAATCATCTCAGATACAAGGACAAAACAATTAAAGGATTATAGGTGACAGCTATTCGGAACTTTGGTAAACAAAACCATATTCACAATACATGTTAGACATACATTACAAAGAAGATAACTCTAAGGCAACTAATTTTTATTTCAGTCTGTAATTATATTTTTGAGGTCATTTTTAATCATGTTACAGATACAAGGGTCTAAATAAAAAAGGCCACGACTAACATTGAAATTACAATGAAAAGTAAGTTGTATTAAAGCAGATTCTAAAAGATTTCGTGATAAGACATCTCTTGACCTTGCAATTACTGAACTACCAACCCAATTTATTTGGTGGGTGTTTTCACTTAAATGAATGAATATTGCATTAGATGTTTGCCCAGTTTTTACAGAATATTTATGCTGGCTTAATCTTACTTCTAAGCCCTTGTTCGACTGTCCGAGATAAAGTGAGGACAGTCCATACAGATCTTGCCCCAGTTACTTGGAATCATCTCCAATTCTCATATATATAATCTCTAGATTTAGTTGATAGATTAAACAAAATTACTCTTTTTCCCCACTGATAGATTCGTTAGTTTTGATGTATGTTCTCTGTTTACTAAAGTCCCTATAGACACTATTTTAGAATATCTTAGTAATGAACTAACTCAGCATGAATTACCTCTACCTATAAGTCACATTATTTCACTCACTAGGTTGTGCATTTGATTGTAAGTTTATATTCAATGGTGGATTTTATCAACAAATATTTGGCATGGCAATGGGCAACCCTTTATCGCCACTCCTCTCAAACTTGTACATGGAATTCTTTGAAAAACGCTCTTTACCTAATATCATTTATATTCCTGTAAAGTGGTATAGATATGTTGATGATATTTTAGCTGTTCTGCCTGTCGGTATTGATGTAAATGATTTACTCTCTAAATTAAATAACCAGGTACCATCGATTAAGTTTACTCTAGAATTAGAAAAAGACAATTGCCTCCCTTTCTTAGATGTTTTGATACATAGAGAACCATTTCAATGTAAATTCAGTATTTATAGGAAACTGACCAACAACTTAACTATGTTCATTTCTATTCAGGCCACCATCTTAATATCAAAATATCAATTTTTTCTTCTGTTTTTACGAGCATTGCGCATTGTCAGTCCCCAATATTTGGATAAAAAAATTGAATACATAAGAAAAATAGGGAAAGATTTATGTTATCCTTCACATATATTAGATATTTGTTATAATAAAGCCCACAAAAAGTTTTATAGTGTAAGTAACACTGAGAAAGGAAATTCTAAGAACATTCTCAGTTTGCCTTATTTTAACGGATTTGAAACCATTAAATCATTGTTAAAAGTCTTTAAGGTCAACCCTGTCTTTTCCTATAATAACACACTAAAAGGAATGTTAATAAAAATGGCCCCAGAGAAAGCAATAACATACATAAAATTCTATGTATGGACTGTCCCTCATTTTATCTCGGACAGTCAAGCAAGGGCTTAGAAGTAAGATTAAGCCAGCATAAATATTCTATACAAACTGGGCAAACATCTAATGCAATATTCATTCAAGTGAAAATAACCACTGAACAAATTGGATTGGTAGTTCAGTAACTGCAAGGTCAAAAGATGTCTTATCACGAAATCTTTTACAATCTGCTTTAATACAACTTACTTCTCATTGTAATTTCAATATTACTCATGGCTTGTTTCATTTAGACCCTTGTATTTGTAACATGTTTAAGAATGACCTCAAAGATATAATTACAGACTTAAATACAAATTAGTTGCCTTAGAGATATCTTAGTTGTATATGTATGTTTAATATGTATTGTGAATATGTTTTTGTTTACCAAAGTTCCGAATAGCTGTCACCTATAATAATCCTTTAATTGTTTTGTCCTTGTGTCTGAGCAGATTGATTTAATATTTTTTTTTTTTTTAATTGTACCCATGTTTATGCTTGTTTAGGAAGGTTACTCATCTTCCAGGTGTGTTGGATTCAAGGTACTATCTCTTTATAATCCCTATCTGTCAGTTATACAACCTTTCTTGTACTGTCAATTCCTCATGTAAGTCAGTTCATCTGCTAAGTAAAGGACGTTGAACGTCGAAAGATCTTATGGAAAATCCGTTGTTTATTTTTCCCTCGTGGCTTATACCTTTATATATATATATATATATATATATATATATATATATATATATATATATATAAATATATATATATATATATGCTTAAAAAAATCACAGATGCACGTGACTTCATTAAATAAGCAAATACCACAGGAAAATGATAGTCAGAAATCCAAGTGCTTTCTTTCATCTTTACTAAGACATTGTCAAGGAGTTAATGAAATACAATTGGAGAGAAAGGTCTCAGGTACACAACAAGATCAAGAATACCAGATGGTTAATTGTCAAAAGGGTAAAAATTAAAGGAGATAATCCAGAAGTATCGGATATCGCATGGTCACAAACCTAAACTGATTTGACCCTAACCGAAATTACAAAGTATCTTTACAGTCCAAAACATGTAAAAACTGAATATATTAATTTTGTTGCTTATATTTATCTACAACTTTTTTCATTATGAAAGCATCAAGTTTGAATAAACCAAGACTTAAATTTAGAACATTTCTATTATTAACTGTGGAACATATTCAAACTTATGAACTAGGGGAAGAACCTAATACAGGTCAGGTGTAGTTAGTTGTGTCATATGGTAACCACATGAACTTCAGCAATGTTCTAGGCATTAAACATATAAGACATTAAATTTGCTAGTCCAATATGCCTTAATGGTTAGAAGTAAAACATTACCAAATACTCAGAGAACTGAATACAGTACTAACTCAGGGGCTGGAGCTTGAAGTTTGTTCTGTCTTGATTTAATTTCAATGTTTTCAATTCTACTCAATACTTTAACCCTAATGCTATTCACCTTGCATATTAAAATTTTCATAGATTTATTCATTTTTTAATAAGTATGATCTCTTTTTTTCTGTATTTTCCTTTCCCTTCTCTTCCTAATGAGCATCATACCTATTTATGGAAGCTTGAATTTCAAGTCAGTGGCCCCTGGCTCGTTCCATGTGAGTAGGGTTCAATTTCTTAACCCAAGAGGTGCTAGGGAGTCGCTACCAAAGGACGGCGGCAATATTATGCATTAGCAACATCAGTAATGGAACCAATATTTTCTTGCTCATTTTTCAACTTATCACCTAGTAATGTTATACATGGTTGTATTTTCCTTGTTTCGCAGATTAATAAAAAAATGAAATACAAGATATGTAGAAAATTAATATTTAAAAAGAATACCTACTATATTTTGGAAAGAAAACGTTCTTTTCAAAAAATGCATTTTAGCTTTGGAATGCGTTATGCCGTATTTTCTGAGAAAGATGAAGAGTAAAGGTAGGTAGGTAGGTAGCCTAGTATATGAAAGTAGGTACAGTAATAGGGACGAAATTGGTTACAGCTAGGGCCAGAAGACAAGCTGCAAAGAACCTTAGGCTAAGTAATGCCTACAGTGCACCGCCTAAGGTCCACTGACGGCACTAGCCCCCCCTACGGAAAACCTTTAATGGGAATTAGGTATAGGGCATTTCTAGGGTCAACTACTCAAGTTTTCACTCAGGTTTAGCCTAGTAGGCTAAATGGTACTGGCTAAATAACTAGCCTATTTGGCTTTCCCGCTGCTCCCATAGGCTACCTAGATCATTTTTTAAACACAATGGAAGATTAGATTTGCATTTTCAAGCTCTTTTAAAAGCAAAGAAAATAAAAGGGGCGTTCAGCATCATTGACTAAAAGAGAGTCGTAACAGTTTGTTTAGAGGGATTGTTTACATAGGGCATGGAAAACCTCGTCCCCAAAATGGAGACTTTGTTTTGGTCTCAAGCATTTTGGGAACGAGTTTCTAAACTGGCCACCCAAAGTCTTATAATTAAAGCTTTGTCTTCAACCGTCATCTCTTCAAAACACTACTCTCAATGTCTGCCTCCAAACATACCTTGAAGTAGTTAAATAGAGGTAACGAGTAAAATTTGTAAAGTTGTATAAAGAGTTGATAACGTTAGAGAACACAACAGTAGTAACTAAACACCCCTGGAACGGCTCCTTTATGCTTGCGACTTGGCGGTTGATTTAAATGGGCCTTTGCATAAATTAGAGGCACTGCACGAGTTGCTCTTGTTGTACATTTTATGCTTCATCTTTACTTCATTTACGGTGCACCCAGAAGAAACGATTCTCTGTATGGACTCATCTTGAAAAAACTCTTCTGAATTTATTCTGTTCTGTATTTCCACAATGGTCCCGTGGATGAGACTATGAAAGATCCTCAAGTGAAAATAAAATGAAAGTCTCGTGAGGCTACTCAAGTAGCTATGTCAATAAGAATTGTTCAAAACAAAACCATACTTAATGGAAATATGCAATGGCTCCAAATCACTGTACAAAAGTATCTGTGTGTAAAATATCAAAGACCTTGTTTTACTTAAGCTTTTCAACAATTCGTCAATCTTAAAAAGGCCATGGCTCAAGTTCATGTTACTAAACTAATGATGCGTTCTTCAACTAACAATTTGCCATGCATTGAAGAACGTTTAAAAACTACTCTAGCTGAATTCTAGTCTATAGCCTATAGGGTGTTTCAAAAATCTCTTACGTGACAAAATTAACACATCCTGTTTTCATTGGCGTCACAGCCATAAATTATGATTGTATTTAGAATTCACTTGAGTAAGACATTAATTTCACCAAGCTTACTTTCTTGTAATAAGATTTTTAAAAACTCTTAAGCCACCTGGCCTCCTCCGTCACTGTTCTCTGCTGCCTGAAAGACTTCTCTGATCTACCGTGGTCTTGTGCACTTATGCACTTGGAACGTTGACACATGTTTTGTTATTACTTTATTTCTTGGTAGGTTGCCAGAGCAATTCCATGAGTGCCTGGGACATTGTTTCATGTCGCCGTCGAGCCTTAATTAATTTTGTAGCTCATTCTATATATATTAATATTCTATCATATATATATATAAATATATATATAATATATATATATATATATATAAATAATTATTACTGATAAGTCTGTAGGTCATACTAGACCCAGTCGGAGAACTAATCCGCCAATGACAATTATATGAATGATAATTTTGACAGTATGCTCATCTGAGTATTTATGTACAAATTCAAAGTTGTTCGAATGATGTCCAGCCACTTTCACAACTTTATTCATGTAATCACTCAAACACGGCTAGATGATTGTCCACTATAATTCAAAAAGGCTTTTTAAATTCAACTCATTAATACATACCATAAAGTGCAGAGGTTCAACCCCCCCCCACCCCCCCCCCCCCTTTTTCCCTACAATTAAGCATTCTATCTTAGCTCCCTTTTATTTCAACTGCTTAACTTCCAGCCCCAGTATAAGTAGAATTTAGGGAGTTGGCTTGACTTTGCTAGACGTGGATTTTATTCATGTAAGTAATTTTGAGCTAGGCGTACGTAGATTGATGAATCAAGATTGAAAAGCAAAAGTAGTTGCAGATTCCTTAAAACATTTAAATAATATCATATATAATGGTAATAATTTGCTTTTGCAGGGATTTCCGTATAACAAACAACAGGCTACAGAAATTTAATGATAGTATGCATGCCAGGCCCCTGTCACTATCATTTATCCATTTTTACATGAATAATGCAAAGCGCGAATACAGTTTTTTTTAAGTTCTGGTGTGCTTGCCAAAAAGGAAATCAAGTAAATGTAAAGGAGACGGCCGTACGAATGTATAGTTTATTTTATACATCGAGTATACAATGTAGAAAATGACGTGTATAATGCAATACAGGTGAGATATTTTGAGAAGTTTACAGAGATAAATTAATAATGAGAAATTCACCATGTTTAGTACCAGCCACTCGGGGGCGATTGAGATAACTCTAACAAAAGAGGGCAGATTCCTTAATATTTCGGCAAATTTTCTCAGATTATCTCACTTGTATTGCATTATGCACACCCTTTTCTAATATATGTTTCACAACCAAAAAATGTATAATGGATAATTTCCTTGCAGACGTTTCTTTTACAACCATAACTCGCACTTCTGGCAAAGTTCCGAGAGCGGAGTGCGGACCTACCCCAATGTGTTTTGCTCTAGAGTGTCGGCCTGCCGTGTTACGTCGCTACTGTTGTTTTGTTTTGTTGACCCATAGTAAGTAATAGCTCATGTTAGCAACTTAGCGTACACGAGTGACTATTGACACGTTGAATCATTGTACTGTAGTTTCGCTACCCTCCTTAACCCTCGCCAATTGGTGAGTTACGTAGTGTTCATTTGATAGGATTAAATGGACAACAATGAACTCTAACGGAAATGTATTTGGGCCTGTAGTCTGTGGGTTAGGTACAGGCTACTAGGTTACCTAAGTAATAGGAAATTAGGTAACTCCTCGTCTGGGTGTTAATTTACCTATGGAGGGTAGACTGTAATTAGGTAACCCACAGGGGCCAGTACTAAACATTTGATGCCCCAATCCCCACGTAGTGGATGTACCTAGTATTCGCGGCACCGTTCCTTGCAGTTATTTTATTATAGCTAACCTAGGTATGTTGTCGTATGAGGAATAATTACCTAGTACGTAGGTAGGTACCTATTACCTATCTTATAGGTAGGTAGTAATATAGTACTACCATAGTTTGTTATTTTTCATTGGGATTTTTACGTTCCGTAGCCTCTCCCACTTTAGGGTGTTTGCCACAGTACACATAGGTATTCTTTTATGATGTACTAGCTAGGCCATTGATTTGCAAGTGAATTCGTAGCTAGTACCTAGCCTAGCTTCTGCTATCGCACCGTCAGATTAACAGAGATTAAGGTACCTAGTACATTTCTATTAAACTTTTGTACGCTATTACTACTTAGATTAACCGTACCTACCTATTTCGAACCACAATGTCTACCTAGATAATTAGAAATTTAGCATATTTTAACTTAGCCTAAATTTCACCCTATCTTGATGATCCGACACAGGATTTAGCTACTACTTAGGCTATCCAGTGGTCTAATGGCAGGCTATTGACCTTACCTAGCCCTAATTTCCGACTGCGCTGATCCCCAGAGGCACTCAAAGTCCTTTAATAGATAGCCAGTAGGTAGCCTAGGCCTAATGTTACAACAGAGATGCCGTGATGTGGAATTTGACACATGTAGAAAGTCAACATGAATCCGTCCAGATACCCATACGTAGGCTACCGAAGCTACTATAGGCTAAATCTTATTCAGGCTTAGCCTAGTATGTGACCTAGGTCAACTGGGCATGTATAGTATAGTTAGCCTACAGTTGGCTGGTTTTATAGCTAATTCCCACAACTGGGTAATTGGGCATCTTGGATGCCACAGCACAACCATCTGAAGAACGTTAAGGGGTCATGCCTGTGATAAACTTAAGTAAATTTACTATGGGCTATGCCAGAAAAAGAAATCCAAAACCCAGACTGAATAATTGATTAGGTGATGTTGTTTTTGGAGGTTTTAAGACATACTGAAGAGCCATTACTACACATAGCTAGGGTAAACGACTGGATGGCGACATGTTCTCTTGAAAAAGACCACTTTTTTTCATTCTATATTTAATTGGTGAGACAACAATGTAATTAAATCTTTAAGCTCACCATTCAAAAGATTGAAGTTTTGTCAGCAAAATGAGATATATGAAAACCACTATATGAACTAAAATAAGCATGTGAAGTCTTCATAAAATATGTTTAGGGCAGTCATTATCTAATATGGCATCTCTTCAGGACTAGAACAGTTCATCTCTCACATTGTGGCCACATCCTTCCCACCACTCATTTGAACAATGTTTGCATATAGCCTGTAAGAAATTGACGAGTAGGTCTATGCTTTGTCGTTGCCTCAAAATATGAGAAATTGATGTGTAGGCCTATGCCTGGTCATTACCTCAAAATATAAGAAATTGATGTCGTATATGCCCAGTCGTTACCTCAAAATATACGAAATTGACATGTAGGTCTATACCCTGTCATTGCCTCAAAATATACAAAATTGACATGTAGGTCTATACCCTGTCATTGCCTCAAAATATAAGAAATTGACATGGTCTATGCCCAGTCATTGCCTCAAAATATAAGAAATTGATGTGTAGGTCTATACCCTGTCATTGCCTCAAAATTTAAGAAATTGATATGTAGGCTTTATCTCTCAATGATATTAACATTTGATGTGCAGGATTATGATTAATTAATACCCTAGGATTATGATTAATTAATACCCTAATATCAGAATTGGTTGTATAGGTCCATGCTTTATTTCAATTAGTGTGGTCTGTGTGGAATCGCTTATATGTATAGGCCAACACCAATTTAGAAGAAAAAAAGGGAACATGCATGTTTAGGCTACTCATGATAAAAGAAAAATATTCTCAGACAAAATTATCCAAGATCTTCATAATGATATACTACAACTTAATTTAGATTTTATTGGAGATATCAGTTACATACTTTACAACTCTGGCAACTCAAATCTATGGTGTCATGATTCATGCAGGGAACTCGATGTTACTGAACAGAGCCTAATCTGTACTGGTAATCATGTGGACTGTTAACTAGTATGATGGAATTTCCCCTTTGAGAGCTAGCCAATCACTGGCATGCAGTGGGCAGGGATTAGCTGCAAAGCTAGGAGGATTTTGCTGTAGTGTTGATGGATGAGCGAGGTGTTTCCTGACTCAACTTCCTTAACCACCTGTAAACTACCTCGTTACCAAGTTCAGTGACTGATTCCAGCTAGCATTGAAGACTTTTTTTTGTGTACAAAGGAAACATTCAAATTACATACTACGTACATATAAGTTTTATTATATTTAACCATAAACATGTATACTTCAGTATGTAAATACATTGTGCAAAGTATTTATGAGACATAAAAATACTGATACCAATAAACTTATGTGTATGAAATAATTAATATAAATTTTTAATGAAGTATTTAGTTTTTTTGTACATGAACTTCCCTGCCAGATATATACTTAGCTTAGGTCTCTGACGTCACGACAGAAAATTCAAAACTCGCGGCACACGCTACAGGTAGGTCAGGTGATCTACCTTACCCGCCGCTGGGAGGCGGGTGTAAGAACCAGTCCCCCTTTCCTGTCAGATTATTTTCTGTCGCCGGCTGGACAACACCTGTTGTTTAGTCCTTACGATAGTTGAAATTCGTTCTCGTTGCCGACGATTTGGATTTTGGTGAAGTACACTTTGGTTGTTGGCTTGGCATACGCTTTTTGGACTGTTTTTTGGATTTTTCTTTTGGATTTCTCTTACATATCTATAATCATGGATGATTCTGAAGTTAAGAAACCTAGTTTATTTAGGGTTTGTTCAGAGAAGGAATGTAAAGTTAGGCTTCCTAAAGCTGCATTAGATCCTCACTCGGTATGTGAGTCGTGTAGAGGGAATGAATGCTCTTTTATTAACCCTTGCAAAGAGTGTGAGAATTTGGATGAGGATGGTTGGAAGGCTCTCTCTTCTTATGTGAGAAAGTTAGAGAAAGATAGGGTGCGCAAGGCTTCTTCAAAGAGTTCTAGATCGAGGGTGAGTGAAGTTGACACTGAGAATCCTGTAGTAGAAGTAGTTCCTTCTCCAGTTTCAGCCCCTGCGCCCAGCTTTGAACCCGAAGATTCCGTTTCGGAACGTTGCTTCTGGGAGAGCCTCGATCAGGAGTAAGGAGAGCCTCGCTCGCTCTCGACAAGGTAAGAGTGATGATAGTGCAAGTGAATCAGTGCAGTGCCCCTAGTGCAGTGGAGGGTGCGTCTGACCGGCTCACTAACGCTTCCAGGCCTAGACCTCTTCCAGACTCCCAGACCCAGTGGAGGGAGGAAAGTCGAAAGCCGCAGGAAGGTTAGGTAGAGAGAACCCCCACCGGTCAGGCGTCCCCTCGGCAGTTCCTGTTGCTCGTTCCCAGGCTGCCTTGGAACGAACCAAGAAGGAGTTATTGCGCCAGTGCTTCTCGTCATCTTCGTCGCCTTCTCCTCAGCGTAGATGGAGCGCATCGGAGTCGTCTCCCTCTCAAGAGGCCCTGGAAGGATCCTTGCGCCCTTCCTTCCAGCCCCGAATCTTTCGCGGAAGAGCCTGAAGTGGAACGCAAGAGAACCAAGATTTCGTCCTGTTACGCTTCTCCTCGCTCTCGGACTTCGTCCCCTGTAGAGATTTTAAGAGATCTCCTGCGCGATCCTGGCGGGTCTGCATGCGGCAAATTGCGGCTTTAGCAGAGTCTATTGCCGGGGACTTCTCATCGCGGAAAGGACGCCTCACTTCCGGTGAAGAAGTCTAAGAACGTTCCTTCGGCTAAATCTCCTTTGGCTAGAAGAGCTTTTGAGCCTGTTAGTAGGAGTTCAGAAGTACAGGCTGGAGCTCGGGATCTTTCTCCGAGTAGGCTCTCCTCTCTTCCCAGCAAGAGTTGTGAGCATGTAAGGTGTAAGGAGCCAGGCAGGCTCTCTCCTCAGGTTTTTCCGCTCCTCTTCAGTTTAGGCGTCAAGAGCTTGACAGACGTCAAGAGCCTAGTTTTCGTCAGGAGCGAAGGAAGAGTTCTTCGCCTGGTGGCCACTCTCCTTTTGACGGACGCTCGGAGCCTAGTAGGCAGCAAGAGCCTAGTAGGCGCCAAGAGCCTAGTAGGCGCCAAGAACCTGGTAGGCGGCAACGGAAGTTTTCTCCTCCGTTAGAGCACTCCCGATTGGATAGGCGCTCAGAGCCTTGTAAGCGCCGCGCTTCTGACAGGGATTCATCTGTGGATGTTTTCTCTCCCGTGGCAGGCGTCAAGAGCCTGGCAGGCGTATTGAGGATGGCAGGCGCCAAGAGCCTAGCAGGCGCAGAGAGCCTGATAGGCGCTCTCCCGTTTCCAGACGCTCTTCTGTGGAGTTAGAATCGGTTTCCGACAGACGGGCCTCCACTTGTAGGCGCTCTCCTAGTAGGCGCTCCCCAAGTAGGCGCTCTCCTAGCAGGCGCTCACCAAGTAGGCGCTCATCCAAAGTAGGCGCTCCGTCCTAGTAGGCGCTCTCCAACTAGGCGCTCTCCTAGTAGGCGCTCTCTAAGTAGGCGCTCTCCTGGTAGGCGCTCCCCGTGTAAGCGCTCTCCCGGTGGTTTTTCTTCCAGTAGGCGCTCTCCGAACAGGCGCTCTCCAAGGATTATCTCTCCTCCGGGCAGTAGAGCTTCTAGACGTCATTCTTCGGAAGAATTTGTTGCTGATTCGGAGGAAGATTTGCCCAAGGATGCTGCGGTTTCTTCGTATAAGAGGCTTACAGACCACCTCTTGCAAGATTTTGGGGAGTCTCTTTCGGCCGTTGCTCCTCCGTCTCCTCCGTCCTTATTTTCAACGACCAATACGGCTAAGAAGTCTTCGGTCGTTAAGATGAAGCCTACAGTGTCTATGAAGAAGGCTATGAAGAACTTTGACGACTGGTGCTTTCTTTCAAAAGAAGAGAAGGGCAAGACAGTTTTTTCTTTTCCCCCGTCCAAGCTGACGGGTAAGATGGGGTTCTGGTACGAGTCAGGAGAGCCCTTGGGTCTGACTCTTCCCTCTTCTGCAGACTCGGACTTCTCTTCGTTGGTCGATTCCGCACGTCGCTCGGCGCTGAATTCTGCGAAGACGACGTGGGGTATGAGCGAGTTGGATCACCTTCTGAAGGGAATGTTCCGAGTCTTAGAAGTTTTTAACTTTCTTGACTGGACCTTGGGAGTGTTGGCCAAGAGACTCAAGAGCAAGACACTCTTTCGCCTGAAAAGACCTCCACGCAGTTCTGTCTTGCATGGACAAGGCAGTGAGAGACGGTTCCGGGGAAATTGCTTCTCTTTTTGGTGCAGGAGTGGTAAAGAAGAGGGCCGTTTTCTGCTCTTTTCTTACCAAGGCGGTTTCGCACGCACAGAGAGCTTCCTTGCTGTATTCGCAACTTTCCCCGCAACTCTTCCCCAAGAAGACTATTAACGATATCTCCAGCTCGTTATCAGCAAAAGCGACGCAGGATATGCTAGCTCGATCGGCTAGAATTCCGAAAACCTTCGTTTCAGCAGAAGACGAAGAAAGAGGCTCAAAGTAGGCAAGAACCCTTTCGAGGAGGACCTTCGTCTCGCTCTTCTTCCTCCAGGGGTTCGAGACCACCTAGAAGAGGAAGGACCTTCTCCCGGTCTATTAGGGCCAAGAAATAGTTCGGGTGTCCTCCAGACAACTGTGGGTGCCAGACTTCTGAACTTTGCAGATGTCTGGGCACAAAAGGGGGCGGACAACTGGTCCCTCGCGATCATCAAGAGGGGATACCTCATTCCCTTTATTTCGAGACCACCCTTGACCACCACTCCAAGGGCACTGGTGGCCAAATACAAAGACCCACTGATGAATCAAGCCCTCGCTCTAGCGGTAGAGCTGATGTTAGAGAAAGAGGCAATAGAGATGGTTCAGGACCCACTTTCAGCGGGGTTCTACAACCGTTTGTTCCTAGTTCCCAAGAACTCAGGAGGATGGAGACCGGTTTCTGGACGTAAGCGCCCTGAATGTCTTTGTGAAGAAGAGGAAGTTCGCTATGGAGACGACGTCATCAGTCTTAGCAGCTCTTCGTCCCGGGGACTGGATGGTGTCACTGGACCTTCAGGACGCTTACTTCCATGTGCCGATCCATCCTTCTTCTCGCAAATATCTCAGATTCATGTGGGGAGGGAACGTTTTTCAGTTCAGGGCCCTATGCTTCGGCCTTTCCACGGCCCCGCCAACAAGTATTCACAGGACTGATGAAGAACATTGCCAGTGGCTTCATCTCGAGGGAGTGAGGATTTTCCCTCTACTTGGACGATTGGCTTATCAGGGCCAAATCCAAGGAGAAATGTCTGGAGGACTTACGAGTGACGTTGGATCTAGCAGCTTCTCTGGGTTTGCTAGTGAATTTCGAGAAGTCACAGCTAATCCCCAGTCAAGAGCGTATCTATCTGGGGATTCTGATGGCTTCTCTGGTTTTTCGGGCGTATCCGTCCCAGAGAGGATAACCCGAGGTTGGAGAAGGTAGCAATCTTTCTAGAGAAAGATGTATGCACAGCGAGGGAGTGGATGAGTCTGTTGGGGACACTCTCCTCTCTGGAGCAATTCGTTTCTCTAGGAAGGTTGCACCTCAGACCCCTACAGTTCTTCCTGACGAGGAACTGGGATCGGAAATATCAAGGTCTGGACTTTGCGTTCAAGATTTCGCAAGAGATAAAGGAGGATCTACGTTGGTGGCTAGACCCTCTATTGTTCAAGGGGAAGGGCCTTTCCTTGCAAGTTCGAAACCCCAACCTAGTATTGTATGCAGACGCTTCGGACAAAGGGGGGGTTGGGGAGCTACTCTCGGGTCGAGAGAAGTGTCAGGCACCTGGATGGGGGATCAGGTGTCCTGGCACATCAACAAGAAGGAGCTAACAGCGATTTGGTTAGCTCTCAAGACCTTCGAACCCCTCGTAAAAGGGAAATATGTTCAGATCAACTCCGACAACACTACAGCCCTGGCTTACATTCGAAAACAGGGGGGGACTCACTCTTTCTCCCTGTACGAGACAGCGAGATCGCTCCTCTTGTGGTCAGAGGAAAGGAACATAAGGCTTCTCACCAGGTTCGTACAGGAGAAAGAAATGTCAGAGCGGATCTGCTAAGCAGAAGAATCAAGTCCTTCCCTCAGAGTGGACTCTGCACGCGGACGTATGCCAGGAGCTGTGGAGGACGTGGGGCAGGCCCCATCTGGATCTATTTGCGACCTCCAGGAATGGCGCGGATAGATCTATACTGCTCCCCTATTGCAGACCCAAGAGCAGTGGCAATAGATGCATTCCTCATGGATTGGAGGAATCTGGATCTGTATGCGTTCCCGCCTTTCAAGATTATAGGGGAAACGTTAAGGAAATTCGCAGCGTCAGAGGGAACAAGGATGACGTTGATAGCTCCGTTCTGGCCCGCCCACGACTGGTTCACAGAGGTACTGGAATGGCTGGTGGATGTCCCAAGATCCCTACCTCTAAGAGTCGATCTGCTCAAACAGCCCCACTTCGACAGGTTTCACAAAAAACCTCCCCGCTCTCAGTCTGACTGGATTCAGACTATCAAGAGTCTCGTCAGAGCTAAGGGCTTTTCGGCAAAGTCTGCAAGGGCTATTGCCAATGCACGTAGACCTTCCACATCTAGAGTCTACCAGTCGAAGTGGGATGTTTTTCGACGCTGGTTGCAGGACCTCATAAAGTTTCCTCCTCCCAGTCGCCTCTGTGACGCAGATTGCAGATTTCCTTATCTTCCTGAGGGAAAAATGCGGGTTGGTTGTCTCCACCATCAAGGGGTACAGGAGCATGCTTTCCTCAGTTTTTCGTCATAGAGGATTAAACATATCTGAGGACAAGGACCTCCATGATTTAATCAGATCGTTTGAAACGGTTAAAAGAACCTCCTCCTTAGTGCCTAGCTGGAATCTTGATGTCGTGCTGCTCTTCCTGAGGTCCTCAAGGTTCGAACCTCCCCATGCTGCTTCGTTCAGAGACCTTTCGATGAAGACTCTTTTCCTCTGTGCGTTAGCGTCAGCAAAGAGGGTCAGCGAGCTGCAGGCTCTAGAAGGTGAGGTAGGTTTCCAAGGAGGCTCCGCGGTTTGCTCTTTTCTTCGGCTTTCCTAGCCAAGAATGAAAACCCTTCTTCGCCGTGGCCCAGGAGCTTCGAAATCAAAAGCTTATCCTCCTTAGTCGGGACAGAAGAGGAGAGATCTCTTTGCCCGGTGAGAAGCCTGAAACTATTATCTTCAGAGGAAGAAAAGACTTGCCGCTAATGAGAGCAATCTCTGGTGCTCTGTAAGGACCCCAGTAGGCCCTTATCTAAAAATGCACTCTCATTCTTTATCAGGAATATTATTAGAGAAGCACACTCTTCTTGCAATCAGCAACAGTTTAACCTTCTGAAAGTCAAGGCGCACGAAAGTACTGGGCCATCGTCGACGTCTTTGGCTTTTCAAGAAAAGAATTTGTCATTACAAAACCTTAATGAAGGCCACTTTTTGGAGGTGTGAATCAGTCTTCTCTAATCACTACCTAAGGGACGTATCGATTACGTATGATAAGTGTTTTGGGCTAGGCCCTTACGTATCGGCGGATTCAGTGCTGGGGCAGGGAGCTGAAACACATCCTTTTTAATCCTTTTTTCCCTGTTAGTTTTAAGTTTGAGTTTGTTGGTGTGACGAAGGAGGTTGCAGGAGGCAGCTCCTTCTTTCGTATACTAATGTTAGTAATTGGTTAGGTGGATCGGTTGTGCTTAAGGCTCCTTGCAATTGGTAGTGATAGGCTCTGGCATGTAAGCGGGTTGATCCCCATTGACAGATCCTGCTTGGATTCTGCCAAGTAAGTGGACTCAGTTCCCATTGGTAGACCCAAAGAGTTCTTCAGCCATAGGTCACGCCTCGCTGAGGGACTCTTTAGGCAACGCAGACTAATAGACAGTAACTATCAAGTCTTCTGCCTTGAAATCAGGTAGAACCAGAGGTTTATATTATGTATTCCTTTAACATGTGTTGTCCCCACTTTCTAAGTAAGTATGTGTCTCTTTCCCTCCACCAAGGGTGTCAATCAGCTAAGTATATGTTCTGGCAGGGAAGTTCATGTACAAAATGATATTGTTAGTATACAATCCAAGTTTTGTACATACTTACCTGCCGAAATATACGATTGATGGCCCCGCCCAGCCTCCCCTCAGGAGACAGGTGGAAGAAAATAACCTGACAGGAAAGGGGGACTGGTTCTTACACCCGCCTCCCAGCGGCGGGTAAGGTAGATCACCTGACCTACCTGTAGCGTGTGCCGCGAGTTTTGAATTTTCTGTCGTGACGTCAGAGACCTAAGCTAAGTATATATCTGCCAGGTAAGTATGTACAAAACTTTATTGTATACTAACAATATCATATTTTTCATGTATATCTCAATGTATTGTAAGTGATGGTTGTTTGGCTCTGCTTACTATTCACTGAAGTTTTTAATGTCTTAACTATATTTTTTTATTTTTCAGATCAAGTGGTACTCACCTGCAAAAGTTTTGCATCAAATGCTATGTTTTAAAGGCTATGGAATATCAGATTGATGACAAGAAGACCTCAACTGGGGAACAAATTAAAGAAGATTTAAACCCTGTAATAGATTATAGCGAATGTCCTAGCCAATTTGCAGGAGCTCGATACATCATTGAATGTGGGATTAAACTAAAAGCAAATTTGTTGACAGTAGCTACAGCTGCCACATACTTCCACAGGTTTTTTTGTAGTATCTCCTTAAAGGAATATGATCCATATCTCATTGGTTGTACATGCTTGTACCTTGCGTCAAAGGTTGAAGATGATGATATAAAAATCCGGGACATCATCAATGTGGGAATAAATTGTGTTAGACCCGAGACCCCTCCTTTGCCTCTTGAGCCTTATTTTGCTTTAAGGGACTCTCTTATCCAAGCTGAACTTCTGCTTATGCGTGTTCTTGGCTTCAAATTGAAAGTAGACCGCCCCATAAAGTATGCTTCACCTATGTGAATCATTGAAAGAATGGCTAGGAGAGAAGAAATTCAACTCCATTCCATTTGTAGATTTATCATTTACTCTACTTCAAGACATATACCATTCACCTATTGTGATAAAATATTCGCCTCAGCTTCTCTCTGCGGCTATCCTGAATATAGTTAATCAGGTGTATGGAGTAGTAGTTCCTGGGTGTGATGATCTACATGATCAGTCATGGTTCACTGGACTGCATACTGACTGCACAACTAAAGCAGTGTGGGAAGTTTCATCTGAAATTTTAGCCATGTATAAAGAAGAAGAAAAATTGAAAATCAAGAATAAGAAGTAACTGCATAAAGACTTTTTTCTACCTATACTGTACATACTGCTCAATACTGTGCTATTTGCTGAGAATAGAAGGTAAAGAAATCAAGAGAGGGAGGCCCTTTGCTGTGTCAGGGATGTTATTGCTGCCTTGGCAAAATAAATGAAGCAGCAGTGTAGTTGGTAGCTGGAAACTTCAGTACTCGTCATCTCTTTAACACAATCCCATTAAGGTAAAGTTGGTATGGTGACTTTGTTCATAATGTAGTTAGGATTCAGCTTTGTCCTTGAGTTTCCTTTTAAATGAGGCAGGAATCATCAAGTGTCACATTTATTTTTCATTCATGAGTTGTTAATGCTGCCCTATTTAAGATCCTCTAATTTTCTTCTGAACAAGTTGATTTATGAGTTACCTGTTGATGAATTGTTCATAGATATTCACAGATGAAAACATTGATACATGTATTAACTAAACACTCCCTGAAATACAAAGAACACTTGTAATAAAAGCAAAGTGAAAATATCACTAATCAAGAGGGATTCATACACAAAATTTGAGTAGAATGTATTGAATTTTTTATGACTTCAAACCATTACCACTATCATTTTTTTTTTTTTGCACTGAATATTCCCAATTTATACACTTGTGTTGTAGCTAAAAACCTTCTTCCCTTTACAAAAATTTTTTTTGTTTGCAAAGTATTTATAAGAAAATAAGTAGATTTTTATTTGTTTTTAAGGTTCTGTAGAGGAATAATGCAGTAAATTGTAAATTTGTTCATGAAACTTACCTGTCAGATATATATATAGCTGTATTTTTCCGAATCCGACAGAAATTTAAAACACTTACGACACACGCAGTGGGAGTCAGGTGGTTAGTACCCATTCCCGCCGCTGGGAGGCGGGTATCAGAATCATTCCCATTTTCTATTCATAATTTTTGTACATGAACTTCCCTGCCAGATATATACTTAGCTTAGGTCTCTGACGTCACGACAGAAAATTTCAAAACTCGCGGCACACGCTACAGGTAGGTCAGGTGATCTACCTTACCCGCCGCTGGGAGGCGGGTGTAAGAACCAGTCCCCCTTTCCTGTCAGATTATTTTCTGTCGCCGGCTGGACAACACCTGTTGTTTAGTCCTTACGATAGTTGAAATTCGTTCTCGTTGCCGACGATTTGGATTTTGGTGAAGTACACTTTGGTTGTTGGCTTGGCATACGCTTTTTGGACTGTTTTTTTTGATTTTTCTTTTGGATTTCTCTTACATATCTATAATCATGGATGATTCTGAAGTTAAGAAACCTAGTTTATTTAGGGTTTGTTCAGAGAAGAATGTAAAGTTAGGCTTCCTAAAGCTGCATTAGATCCTCACTCGGTATGTGAGTCGTGTAGAGGGAATGAATGCTCTTTTATTAACCCTTGCAAAGAGTGTGAGAATTTGGATGAGGATGGTTGGAAGGCTCTCTCTTCTTATGTGAGAAAGTTAGAGAAAGATAGGGTGCGCAAGGCTTCTTCAAAGAGTTCTAGATCGAGGGTGAGTGAAGTTGACACTGAGAATCCTGTAGTAGAAGTAGTTCCTTCTCCAGTTTTCAGCCCCTGCGCCCAGCTTTGAACCCGAAGATTCGTTTTCGGAAGTTGCTTCTGGGAGAGCCTCGATCAGGAGTAAGGAGAGCCTCGCTCGCTCTCGACAATGGTAAGAGTGATGATAGTGCAAGTGATCAGTGCAGTGCCCCTAGTGCAGTGGAGGGTGCGTCTGACCGGCTCACTAACGCTTCCAGGCCTAGACCTCTTCAGACTCCCAGACCCAGTGGAGGAGAAAGTCGAAAGCCGCAGGAAGGTTAGGGAGAACCCCCACCGGTCAGGCGTCCCCTCGGCAGTTCCTGTTGCTCGTTCCCAGGCTGCCTTGGAACGAACCAAGAAGGAGTTATTGCGCCAGTGCTTCGTCATCTTCGTCGCCTTCTCCTCAGCGTAGATGGAGCGCATCGGAGTCGTCTCGCCCTCTCAAGAGGCCCTGGAAGGATCCTTGCGCCCTTCCTTCCAGCCCCGAATCTTTCGCGGAAGAGCCTGAAGTGGAACGCAAGAGAACCAAGATTTCGTCCTGTTACGCTTCTCCTGTTCGCTCTCGGACTTCGTCCCCTGTAGAGGAGTTTAAGAGATCTCCTGCGCGTATCCTGGCGGGTCTGCAGGCGCAAATTGCGGCTTTAGCAGAGTCTATTGCCGGGACTTCTCATCGTCGGAAGGACGCCTCACTTCGGTGACGGTGAAGAAGTCTAAGAACGTTCCTTCGGCTAAATCTCCTTTGGCTAGAAGAGCTTTTGAGCCTGTTAGTAGGAGTTCAGAAGTACAAGGCTGGAGCTCGGGATCTTTCTCCGAGTAGGCTCTCCTCTCTTCCCAGCAAGAGTTGTGAGCATGTAAGGTGTAAGGAGCCAGGCAGGCTCTCTCCTCAGGATTTCCGCTCCTCTTCAGTTAGGCGTCAAGAGCTTGACAGACGTCAAGAGCCTAGTTTTCGTCAGGAGCGAAGGAAGAGTTCTTCGCCTGGTGGCCACTCTCCTTTTGACGGACGCTCGGAGCCTAGTAGGCAGCAAGAGCCTAGTAGGCGCCAAGAGCCTAGTAGGCGCCAAGAACCTGGTAGGCGCAACGGAAGTTTTCTCCTCCGTTAGAGCACTCCCGATTGGATAGGCGCTCAGAGCCTTGTAAGCGCCGCGCTTCTGACAGGGATTCATCTGTGGATGTTTTCTCTCCCCGTGGCAGGCGTCAAGAGCCTGGCAGGCGTATTGAGGATGGCAGGCGCCAAGAGCCTAGCAGGCGCAGAGAGCCTGATAGGCGCTCTCCGTTTCCAGACGCTCTTCTGTGGAGTTAGAATCGGTTTCCGACAGACGGGCCTCCACTTGTAGGCGCTCTCCTAGTAGGCGCTCCCCAAGTAGGCGCTCTCCTAGCAGGCGCTCACCAAGTAGGCGCTCTCAAAGTAGGCGCTCTCCTAGTAGGCGCTCTCCAACTAGGCGCTCTCCTAGTAGGCGCTCTCTAATGTAGGCGCTCTCCTGGTAGGCGCTCTCCTGGTAGGCGCTCCCCGTGTAAGCGCTCTCCCGGTGGTTTTTCTTCCAGTAGCGCTCTCCGAACAGGCGCTCTCCAGGATTAGCTCTCCTCCGGGCAGTATAGCTTCTAGACGTCTTCTTCGGAAGAATTTGTTGCTGATTCGGAGGAAGATTTGCCAAGGATGCTGCGGTTTCTTCGTATAAGAGGCTTACAGACCTCCTCTTGCAAGATTTTGGGAGTCTCTTCGGCCGTTGCTCCTCCGTCTCCTCCGTCCTTATTTTCAACGACCAATACGGCTAAGAAGTCTTGCGTCGTTAAGATGAAGCCTACAGTGTCTATGAAGAAGGCTATGAAGAACTTTGACGACTGGTTTGCTTTCAAAAGAAGAGAAGGGCAAGACAGTTTTTTTTTTCTTTTCCCCCGTCCAAGCTGACGGGTAAGATGGGGTTCTGGTACGAGTCAGGAGAGCCCTTGGTCTGACTCTTCCTCTTCTGCAGACTCGGACTTCTCTTCGTTGGTCGATTCCGCACGTCGCTCGGCGCTGAATTCTGCGAAGACGACGTGGGGTATGAGCGAGTTGGATCACCTTCTGAAGGGAATGTTCCGAGTCTTAGAAGTTTTTTTCTTTCTTGACTGGACCCTGGGAGTGTGGCCAAGAGGACTCAAGAGCAAGACACTCTTTCGCCTGAAGACCTCCACGCAGTTCTGTCTTGCATGGACAAGGCAGTGAGAGACGGTTCCGGGGAAATTGCTTCTCTTTTTTGGTGCAGGAGTGGTAAAGAAGAGGGCCGTTTTCTGCTCTTTTCTTACCAAGGCGGTTTCGCACGCACAGAGAGCTTCCTTGCTGTATTCGCAACTTTCCCCGCAACTCTTCCCCAAGAAGGACTATTAACGATATCTCCAGCTCGTTATCAGCAAAAGCGACGCAGGATATGCTAGCTCGATCGGCTAGAATTCCGAAACCTTCGTTTCAGCAGAAGACGAAGAAAGAGGCTCAAAGTAGGCAAGAACCCTTTCGAGGAGGACCTTCGTCTCGCTCTTCTTCCTCCAGGGGTTCGAGACCACCTAGAAGAGGAAGGACCTTCTCCCGGTCTATTAGGGCCAAGAAATAGTTTTCGGGTGTCCTCCAGACAACTGTGGGTGCCAGACTTCTGAACTTTGCAGATGTCTGGGCACAAAAGGGGGCGGACAACTGGTCCCTCGCGATCATCAAGAGGGGATACCTCATTCCCTTTATTCGAGACCACCCTTGACCACCACTCCAAGGGCACTGGTGGCCAAATACAAAGACCCACTGATGAATCAAGCCCTCGCTCTAGCGGTAGAGCTGATGTTAGAGAAAGAGGCAATAGAGATGGTTCAGGACCCACTTTCAGCGGGGTTCTACAACCGTTTGTTCCTAGTTCCCAAGAACTCAGGAGGATGGAGACCGGTTCTGGACGTAAGCGCCCTGAAATGTCTTTGTTGAAGAAGAGGAAGTTCGCTATGGAGAACGACGTCATCAGTCTAGCAGCTCTTTCGTCCCGGGGACTGGATGGTGTCACTGGACCTTCAGGACGCTTACTCCATGTGTCGATCCATCCTTCTTCTCGCAAATATCTCAGATTCATGTGGGGAGGGAACGTTTTTCAGTTCAGGCCTATGCTTCGGCCTTTCCACGGCCCCCCAAGTATTCACAGGACTGATGAAGAACGTTGCCCAGTGGCTCATCTCGAGGGAGTGAGGATTTCCCTATACTTGGACGATTGGCTTATCAGGGCCAAATCCAAGGAGAAATGTCTGGAGGACTTACGAGTGACGTTGGATCTAGCAGCTTCTCTGGGTTTGCTAGTGAATTTCGAGAAGTCACAGCTAATCCCCAGTCAAGAGCGTATCTATCTGGGGATTCTGATGGCTTCTCTGGTTTTCGGGCGTATCCGTCCCCAGAGAGGATAACCGAGGTTTGGAGAAGGTAGCAATCTTTCTAGAGAAATATGTATGCACAGCGAGGGAGTGGATGAGTCTGTTGGGGACACTCTCCTCTCTGGAGCAATTCGTTTCTCTAGGAAGGTTGCACCTCAGACCCCTACAGTTCTTCCTGACGAGGAACTGGGATCGGAAATATCAAGGTCTGGACTTTGCGTTCAAGATTTCGCAAGAGATAAAGGAGGATCTACGTTGGTGGCTAGACCCTCTATTGTTCAAGGAAGGCCTTTCCTTGCAAGTTCGAAACCCCAACCTAGTATTGTATGCAGACGCTTCGGACAAATTGGGTTGGGGAGCTACTCTCGGGTCCGAGAGAAGTGTCAGGCACCTGGATGGGGAGCAGGTGTCCTGGCACATCAACAAGAGGAGCTAACAGCGATTTGGTTAGCTCTCAAGACCTTCATCGAACCCCTCGTAAAAGGGGGGAAATATGTTCAGATCAACTCCGACAACACTACAGCCCTGGCTTACATTCGAAAACAGGGGGGGGACTCACTCTTTCTCCCTGTACGAGACAGCGAGATCGCTCCTCTTGTGGTCAGAGGAAAGGAACATAAGGCTTCTCACCAGGTTCGTACAGGGAGAAAGAAATGTCAGAGCGGATCTGCTAAGCAGAAGGAATCAAGTCCTTCCCTCAGAGTGGCTCTGCACGCGGACGTATGCCAGGAGCTGTGGAGGACGTGGGGCAGGCCCCATCTGGATCTATTTGCGACCTCCAGGAATGCCGCGATAGATCTATACTGCTCCCCTATTGTCAGACCCAAGAGCAGTGGCAAATAGATGCATTCCTCATGGATTGGAGGAATCTGGATCTGTACGCGTTCCCGCCTTCAAGATTATAGGGGAAACGTTAAGGAAATTCGCAGCGTCAGAAGGGAACAAGGATGACGTTGATAGCTCCGTTCTGGCCCGCCCACGACTGGTTCACAGAGGTACTGGAATGGCTGGTGGACTGCTCCCAAGATCCCTACCTCTAAGAGTCGATCTGCTCAAACAGCCCCCACGTTCGACAGGTTTTCACAAAAAACCCTCCCCGCTCTCCAGTCTGACTGGATTCAGGACTATCAAGAGTCTCGTCAGAGCTAAGGGCTTTTCGTCAAAGTCTGCAAAGGGGCTATTTTATTTGCCAATGCACGTAGACCTTCCACATCTAGAGTCTACCAGTCGAAGGTGATGTTTTCGACGCTGGTGCAGGACTCATAAAGTTTCTCCTCCAGTCCTCTGTGACGCAGATTGCAGATTTCCTTATCTTGTCCTGAGGGAAAAATGCAGGGTTGGTTGTCTCCACCATCAAAGGGGTACAGGAGCATGCTTTCCTCAGTTTTTCGTCATAGAGGATTAAACATATCTGAGGACAAGGACCTCCATGATTTAATCAGATCGTTTTGAAACGGTTAAAAGAACCTCCTCCTTAGTGCCTAGCTGGAATCTTGATGTCGTGCTGCTCTTCCTGAGGTCCTCAAGGTTCGAACCTCCCATGCTGCTTCGTTCAGAGACCTTTCGATGAAGACTCTTTCCTCTGTGCGTTAGCGTCAGCAAAGAGGGTCAGCGAGCTGCAGGCTCTAGAAGGTGAGGTAGGTTTCCAAGGAGGCTCCGCGGTTTGCTCTTTTCTTCCGGCTTTCCTAGCCAAGAATGAAAACCCTTCTTCGCCGTGGCCCAGGAGCTTCGAAATCAAAAGCTTATCCTCCTAGTCGGGACAGAAGAGAGAGATCTCTTTGCCCGGTGAGAAGCCTGAAATATTATCTTCAAGAGGAAGAAAAGACTTGCCGCTAATGAGAGCAATCTCTGGTGCTCTGTAAGGGTGGACCCCAGTAGGCCTTATCTAAAAATGCACTCTCATTCTTTATTCAGGAATATTTATTAGAGAAGCACACTCTTCTTGCAATCAGCAACAGTTTAACCTTCTGAAAGTCAAGGCGCACGAAGTACGGGCCATCGCGACGTCTTTGGCTTTCAAGAAGAATTTGTCATTACAAAACCTTATGAAGGCCACTTTTTGGAGGTGTGAATCAGTCTTCTCTAATCACTACCTAAGGGACGTATCGATTACGTATGATAAGTGTTTTGGGCTAGGCCGTACGTATCGGCGGATTCAGTGCTGGGGCAGGGAGCTGAAACACATCCTTTTTGTAATCCTTTTTCCCTGTAAGTTTTAAGTTTGAGTTTGTTGGTTGTACGAAGGAGGTTGCAGGAGGCAGCTCCTTCTTTCGTATACAATGTTAGTAATTGGTTAGGTGATCGGTTTGTGCTTAAGGCTCCTTGCAATTGGTATAGGATAGGCTCTGGCATAGTAGCGGGTTGATCCCCATTGACCAGTATCCTGCTTGGATTCTGCCAAGTAAGTGGACTCAGTTCCCATTGGTAGACCCAAAGAGTTCTTCAGCCATAGGTCACGCCCTCGCTGAGACTCTTTAGGCAACGCAGACTAATAGACAGTAACTATCAAGTCTTCTGCCTAAATCAGGTAAGAACCAGAGTTTATATTATGTATTCCTTTAACATGTGTGTCCCCACTTTTCTAAGTAAGTATGTGTCTCTTTCCCTCCACCAAGGGTGTCAATCAGCTAAGTATATATCTGGCAGGGAAGTTCATGTACAAAAATGATATTGTTAGTATAACAATAAAGTTTTGTACATACTTACCTGGCAGATATATACGATTGATGGCCCGCCCAGACCTCCCCTCAGGAGACAGGTGGAAGAAAATAACCTGACAGGAAAGGGGGACTGGTTCTTACACCCGCCTCCCAGCGGCGGGTAAGGTAGATCACCTGACTCTACCTGTAGCGTGTGCCGCGAGTTTTGAATTTTCTGTCGTGACGTCAGAGACCTAAGCTAAGTATATATCTGCCAGGTAAGTATGTACAAAACTTTATTGTATCCTAACAATATCATTTTTCTGTCGCCGGTGCTGGAAACACCTGTTTGCAGCACCTCCGTCCAGATTTTGGAAACTTACTAGCTACTTGAGTATCCCTTTTGGTTTTTTTCTTTGGTATCTGAATTGGATCGGTGGCTTGGCACACGTTGACTTTGGTTTGATTTGAATTTGGTATTGATTTTTCTTTGATCAAGATGTCAGGGTCTAGTTCTGCTAGCGCTAGATTTTGTTCCATGTCTGAATGTAGAGGTAGGCTACTGAAAGCTTCAGTAGACCCACATTCTGTTTGTAAAGTTTGCAGGGGGAATGAATGTACGTTTGAAAGTCGTTGTAAGGAGTTGAAAGACTAACAGAGTCGGAATGGAAGGCGTATGAAACCTATCTTAAGAAACTTGAGCGAGATAGGTTAAGGAGGTCCTTCCCCAGGAGTGTTTTCAGGTAGGCAAGATTTAAATTTATTCTCCTGCTAACCCTCCTTCTGTAGATTATGCTCCTACCCCTGTAGTGTTGCCTCCGGCCCCTGAGACAGTGTCGGTAGAAGGTAATACATTATCGCTAATTCTTGAGTCGATTCGTAACTTAGAATCAAAAGTGTTAGCTCTGGAGAGCAAAAGTGAAGAGAAGTGCAGTGAAAGTGCCCCTTGTGTAGTGGAGGGTGCGTCAGATCGGCCTCATTCCGCCTCTAGACCTAGACCTCTGCTTGACTCCCAGATTACGGGGAGAGAGCATGTCGAAAGTTGAAGGAGGGTTACGAGGAACCCCCCCACCGATCTGGCGTGCCTTCGGCAGCTTCTGACGAACATACCCAGACTGCCAAGGAGCGTGCGCGTGCACGTCTTCTCAAGGAGTGCTTTTTCTTCTTCTGAAGCTTCCTCCCCGCGCAAGGGGTGGAGCTCTCATACCGCATCACGTCCGCTGAAAAGGACGGCTCGCGTGCGGGACGCTTCACGTCCCAAGTTGTTCTCCGGAAAAACTTTGCCTCGTCGCCCGATAGTGCGTTTGCTGCTTTTCCTCCGCATAAGAAGCGTAAGGATTATTCGGAGGCGGAGTCTTCCTAGATGTTTCTTTCGAGCGCCGCAGTCGCTCTAAGGTGCGGTGAAGCGGCGGTTCCTGGGAGGTAGCAAGAAGGCGTCCCCTCGCCACTCTCCTGCTCACAGGATCAGCCCCTCCCCAGAAAAGGAGGCTTCACCTACAAGCAAGATTCTCCAGTCTCTTCAGCAGCAACTTCGAGATGTTTTTCCTTCGAGAGAGACTGTTCCACGTCGCCGTAAGAAGGATGACAATCTTCCTGTGAAGAGGTCGAGGCGTTCTCCCTCTCCCTCTCTCTCGCTCGTCTCTCTCTCCGTTTGAGTCTCCCTCTAGAGTTCGTTCTGCTCCCCAGCAACTTTCTAGAGGAGGCGAGAAATTAGTTTCTCGCTCTCGTGAAGCGGTTGTTTCCGCTGCTACGAAACTTGTGGATAAGAAGCGAGTTTCTTTAGATGCCGAGCGCGCTTCTGTGAAAGTCAAACGCGCTTTAGTGGACGCCGACGTGACTCGGTGCAAGTTTCGCGAGCGCCAGTGGACGCTCAGCGAGTTTTAGTGGACGCTCGGCGTGCACCAGTGGCACGCTCGGCGCGCATCAGTGGACGCTCTGGCACGCACCCAGTGGACGCTCAGCGCGCACAAGTGGACGCCAGGTGTACACCTGCGGCGTTTGAGCGCGCTTCTGTCGGCGCCAGTAGATTGGCTTCGGACGCCAAACGCGCGCCTACGGACGTCAGTTTTTCACTTCCGCAAGCACAAGCGGAGGCGGGTGGGAACTCTTCCTGTTCGCCGTTCTTTCTCTTTGAGAAAGCTCGGGACTCTTCTTTACTTCCTCCGACTTCTCCAGTGTCTGAAGAGGAAGTTAGTGACGCTTTCGTCGAAGTGGACGAAGAACAGCAGTTGGCTCCAGTTTCGACGGACTACAAGGTTTTGACTCGTTTACTTCAGTCAGTCTTTGCAGACACTTTCCAACCTGAAGCTCCACGTACTCCTCCCTCTCAGTTTTCGTCTTCCAAAGCTGCTAAGATCTCGGGCTTTGTGAGAATGAAGAAGTCGCTTTCTACGAAGCAAGCTTTTAGAAAGGTCCATGATTGGATGGAAAAGAGGAAAAGCTTCGGGCAAGACCTCTTTCGCTTTTACCACCTTCAAGACTCGGTGGCAAAGCTGGTATGTGGTATGAGACGAGAAAACGTCGGAGTCAAGCTTCCAGCCTCAGCTCAAGGAGACTTTGGTAGCATTGTAGACGCCACCAGAAGATCTTTTTTGTCTTCCTCGAAGGTCTCGTGGACACATAGCGAGTTAGACTTTTCACCTTAAAGGCCTCTTCAGGACACTAGAGGTCTTTAATTTTCTTGACTTGGTGCCTGGGAGTATTGGATGCCAGGTCCAGGAGTTCTGATTCCATCAGTCTGGGGGAGCTGTCCAGTGTATTGTCTTGCATGGACAAGGCCGTCAGGGATGGTTCTGAGGAATTGGCTGCTCATTTCAGCACGGGACTGCTTAAGAAAGAGCACTTTTTTGCAATTTTACTGCAAAGTCGGTCTCACCAGCGCAAAGAAGCGGATCTTCTTTTCGCTCCTTTCTCAGAACATCTCTTCCCCCAGTCTATGGTAAAGGACATAGCTGCTAGTCCTCCAGGAGAAAGCAACTCAAGACCTTCTGGCACAGTCTTCTAGGAAGCCTGCTACTTCTTCGTCTTCTGGGTCCTCTGCTTTGAAGAAGTCGAAGCCCTTTCGATCCGCTTCTTCCTCGAAGCCAGGCCCCTCGAGGAAGAGGCTCTTTCAGAGGCAAGACTCCCGCTCCTTCCAAGAGCAAGAAGTGAGAGGGAAGTCCTTCAGACACCGGTAGGAGCCAGGCTTCTACATTTCGCGAAAGCTTGGGAAGAGAGAGGTGCCGACGCTTGGTCTCTGGACATCGTCAAGAAGGGGTACAGAATTCCTTTCCTGATGTTACCCCCGCTGTCTTCGACACCAAAGGATTTGTCTCCGTCGTATCAGGGAGAAAAGCAGAAAGTGCTTCACGATCTACTAGATCAAATGATCGAGAAGCAGGCAGTGGAACAGGTCTTCGACCGGAGTTCTACCGGGGTTTTACAACCGTCTGTTCCTAGTGCCGAAGCAGTCAGGGGGGTGGCGCCCCGTTCTGGATGTCAGCAGTCTAAATCGCTTCGTTACCAAGCAGAAGTTCAAGATGGAGACACTCTGAATCCGTGCTTGCAGCTTTAAGACCGGGGGATTGGATGGTCTCGTTAGACCTTCAGGACGCATACTTTCACGTCCCCATCCATCCCCGATCAAGGAAATACCTGCGGTTTGTCCTGAAAGGGAAGATTTTCCAACTTCAGGGCACTCTGCTTCGGTGCTCAGCACGGCGCCGATGGTGTTCACCGTTCTTATGAAGAACGTTGCGAGGTGCCTCCATCTTGCGGAAATAAGGATCTCTCTCTACCTAGACGACTGGCTTATTCGAGCCTCATCGCAAGACAGGTGTCTGAAGGACCTTCACACTACTCTGTCGTTAGCGAAGTCCTGGGACTTCTGGTGAATCTCGAGAAGTCGCATCTGACTCCTTCTCAATCCTTAGTCTATCTGGGGATTCAGATGGACTCAGTGGCTTTTCGGGCTTTTTCCGTCCCAGGGGCGACAACTTCAATGCCTGGACAAAGTGTCGGCCTTTCTAGGGAAGGAAACATGCTCGGTGAGGGAATGGATGAGTCTGCTGGGGACCATTTCCTCACTGGAGAAGTTTGTTTCTCTGGGAAGGTTGCACCCTCCGACCACTTCAGTTCTCCTCTCAATGCAATTGGATCCACGACAAACAGGATCTAGAAGAGGTCTTGTTTTTGACGGAAGAAGTGAAAAAGCACCTCAAATGGTGGTTGGATCCAAAGAAGCTTGCGGAAGGACTTTCGCTCAAAGCTTCGGAACCCCGACCTAGTGTTGTTCTCCGACGCGTCCTCCACGGGTTGGGGAGCAACACTGGGAGGGAGAGAAGTGTCAGGCACCTGGAGAGGGGAACAGGTGTCCTGGCACATCAACCTAAAAGAACTCTCAGCGGTTTACCTCGCTCTAAGGTTCTTCGAGGAGGAAGGTCTCCAGCAAAGTGGTTCAAATAAACTCGGACAACACCACAGCCTTGGCATACCTCAGGAAACAGGGGGAACTCACTCTCATTCTCTGTTCGTCATCGCGAGGAATATCCTGATTTGGGCGAAGTCGCAAAACGTCCACGATTCTGACAAGGTTTGTGTCAGGCGTGGAAAATGTGCGAGCGGACCTTCTCAGTCGGCAAGGACAGCTTCTGCCGACGGAATGGACCCTTCATCAGGAAGTATGCCAGGCGCTATGGAAGCTGTGGGGACGTCCTCATGTGGACGTTTTCGCAACTTCCCGAACGAAGAGACTTCCGCTGTATTGCTCCCCAGTTCTGGACCCGGGAGCAGTGGCAGTAGACGCCCTACTGTGGAATTGGTCGGGACTAGACATTTACGCTTTTACCCATTCAAAATCCTCGGGGAAGTAATGAGGAAGTTCGCTGCATCAGAAGGAGCGAGAATGACCCTCATCGCCCCCTTTGGCAGCCCGGCCCCTATGCGACTGGTTCACGGAGGTGATGTCCTTCCTAGTAGACTTTCCGAGGGACTCTGCCCCTAAGGAAAGATCTACTCAGACAGCCCCACTTCGAGAGGTACCACAAAAACCTCCCCGCTCTGAGTCTGACTGCGTTCAGACTATCAAGAAGTTGGCCAGAGCGAGGGGTTTTTTCAAGACCTGTGGCAACGGCGATTGCCACCGCAAGGAGGCCCTCCTCAATCGCAGTTTACCAATCAAAGTGGGCTGTCTTTAGAAGTTGGTGCAGAAGGAAGGGCATTTCCTCCACCCTCAACCTCGTGAGCCAAATAGCAGATTTCCTTCTTCACCTTAGGAAAGCCGCGAAACTAGCCGTTCCCACGATTAAAGGCTACAGAAGCGTGCTTTCTGTGGTCTTCAGACATACGAGGGGACTCGACTTAGCGAATGATAGAGACATTCATGATCTCATTAGATCATTTGAGACTGTGAAGTTCTCCAACCTAAAGTACCATCGTGGAACTAGACGTGGTACTGAAGTTTCTCATGTCGAGTCAATTTGAACCGCTCCATTTAGCCTCGCTTAGGAATCTTACTAAGAAGACCATTTTCCTAACCGCTCTGGCGACGGCGAAGAGGGTTAGCGAAATTCAAGTCATAAGCAAGCATATTGGGGCCTCAAGGATCATAGTGCAGTTTGTTCCTTAAGTCCTACGTTCTTAGCAAAGAACGAGAACCCTTCCAACCCTTGGCCGAGAACGTTCGAGATCAAGGGGTTGTCGGAGCTAGTGGGACTGAAGCTGAGAGAGTCCTGTGTCCGTCAGGGCTCTCAAGTTTTTATTTGCAGAGAACCAGAGCATGCAGAGGTTCTTCGGAGAACTTGTGGTTGCATCTGGTGGAAAAAACCAGATCTTCCGATGTCGAAGAATGCACTGGCGTTCTTCTTAAGGAGTACGGTTAAGGAAGCCCATGAAAAGTGTAGTGAAAAGTGACATGGAGCTTCTGAAAGTGAAAGCCCACGAGTTGAGGGCTATTGCTACTTCGGTGGCTTTTCACAAAAATATGGCAATCAAAGACATTTTGGGCGCCACTTATTGGCGAAGCAATTCGGTGTTCGCTTCACACTACCTGCGGGAGGTGAAAGCAACATACGAAAATTGTTACTCGCTCGGACCATACGTCGCTGCAGACACTGTTTGGGGGCAGGAGGTAGCGATCATCCTATCCTTTAATGGTTTAGGGGAGTTTTTAACTTGTGTTATGGTTGTGGGGTTGACCGCCTGCGGCGGATCTCCCTTCCATTAGCTTAGTCTATGTGGGATACTTTTGGTAGGCTACGCCAGGTGGTTTGGGTTTTTACTTCGTTGCACTCATTTGTATGGTCAATGGTCTAGTCACGTCGTGGTCTCGCCCCTGTTGACAGATCATCTGGAGTGCACCAGCTATATAGGTCTCTACCTCGCTGGCAAACTCTAGTAGCACAAGCAGACTTACGCGGCAGTAACCACGAAGTCAGCTATGCTAACAGGTAAGGAATCAAGATATCAATTATCTGCCATATATATGTTTCCTAAAATCTTCTATTGTTCCGACACGGCATACAAACCTTCGGTCCTTTTACAATAGGAAGGTACTAGCGGCAGCTGGATAGGTCGTAAGCTTTCGAACAAGGGGTTCGGTAGTTAACTGCTTGTCCGACAGGCGCGCCGCGCGCGACTGGGAGGTAAACAATCACTTTTGCTTTCGGCCTGCTGGCGTGTGGACGTGTATTCATCGCTCTCTAGCCCGCTTCATCGTCGTTGTGCTTTCGCATGCATTGTGTTTTTCTTTTTACTATGTATCTAGTGAAACTGAATTGTAACGTACAATCATTTCATTGAATTCAATTGTGAATTAAAGGATCTTGGTTCACAACGCCCTCCCTCCGATTACCCGAGTGCCGGGACTGAAGAGCGTAATTGCGGGAGTTCACTTTTCCCAGAATGATTCCTCGTATTGTGTATGCTCGGTGCCGATGGGCGGGAGCGCTCGCTCCGAGCGTATATTGGGTTGGAATGTGTAGATGAAAATCGTAAGTAAGTGCTCTTTTCATTTATATTTTTTTGACCTGTATGCCCGTTGCCGAACGAATGCGCTCGGCACGGAAACTTATTCAGTATGAAAGTGGAATCGCAAGTACAGTATTCTTTTTCATTTTCATATATTATTTTTTATTGTAGCAATACTCATTTTGGATCAGTTTCCGAGCTTGCCGGAGATTGACTCCTCCCCCTTTTTATTTTGAATGAAGTGAAATCGCAAGTGCAGTTCTTTTTCATTTTCATTTTTTTATTGAGATTGCATTGTTGACTGGGATCAATGTTCCGCTATTCACGGGAATTGATCCTTCCCCTTTTTATTTTGTATGAAGTGAAATCGCAAGCGCAGTAGTCTTTTCATTTTCATATATTTGTTGATTGCATCAATTCATTATGGATCAAGGTTTCCAGAAACCTTGATCCATAAAGGTAAGGAATGAAACCTTTCACCCTTGCGCTCGGTACCGAGGGCGCAAATGCGCTCGATCCGAGCCCTTATTCATTGTGAAGTGAATCGTTTTGCAAGATGCATTTTCATTTTGTTTCCTTATTATTGATTGCATCAATATTATTTGGTTCAAGTTCAAGCTCAGTCAGGGAATTGATCCTTATGCCTTGTATTCGTGCCGATGGCACGATTTGCTCTAGGGCTCTTATTTTGTTGTTGGGTACATGGGTACTGTGCGGGGGTGGGGAACGAGACCCCCCCCGCTCAGTTCCCACAGATGGCTCTTCCCCTTGGGGGGGGGGGAGGTTATCGGCGTTCTTCTCCTCGCCCGATCCGTCGAGCGCGGGGGAGGGCGCTCGGTGCCGATGTACAATGTACTGTGCGGGGGTGGGAACGAGACCCCCCCCGCTCAGTTCCCACAGATGGCTCTTCCCCTTGGGGGGGGGGGGGGGGGGGAGGGTTATCGGCGTTCTTCTCCTCGCCCGATCCTCGTCGAGCGCGGGGGGGGGAGTGGGCGCTCGGTGCCCGATGTACAATTGTATTAGGGGTCCTTCCACTCGTTCGGGAGGGATCAAACCCCCGCACGAGGGGATTTCCCCCCCATTAATCGCTACTACTATTATTTCCGCAGGTGTTGCTACTGCCACGAGGGTTGGACCACTTGGTGAAGGGTATGGGCGTTCCTTCCCAATTGCAAGAGCGTGCTGGTTTGTTTCCAGGGGCTGCGGTTCTATGTCTGGGCCTACTTCCTGCGGGTCAACCCATGGGACGTGGTGACTCACGCAACCAGGTGACGACGTCCCTCCTCACCTGGTGTACTCGCCTCACGTGTAACAGTCTTGCTACAGCCGCTGTGGAAGTGCCGTTCGCCGTACGAGAGGGGGGCGTGCCGCCGCCGCTCGTGGTTGCCGCGCTGCAGCGACCCACACTTCCGCCCCTGAGTAGAAACTCGCCCCCTGGACCTGCCGCGGGTACAGGATGTCGCTGGCTGCTGCTACCAACTTACCTGGTTGTTTCCGGTGCTCGCCTGCCGCTATCTGCCGATTCTGGGCTGGACTGTCCATGGCAGTTGCTGAGGCTGGCTGTCCCTGCCGTTGCTGCGCTGGCTGTTTCCCTGACCGTTGCTGCGCTGGCTGTTCCCTACGACTGACGTTGCTGGCCGTGCCTGCTGTTACCTGAGATGCCCATACCTGCTGATGTCGTCCATTTCGTGGTAGGTACTACCCCAGACTTTGGTCTGTCTGTACAGGTGCGTCCGGGCCCTGTGGCTTCGGCTACAGCAGCCCCTGGCTCCGCCCTGGATAGCAGATCTTACGTCTGTCCTGAGGAAGCTGACGAAGAAGAGGAGGAAGGTGTCGTGGTCGTCGTCTTCATCTTCTTCATCGTCGTCGGCCGCCGCCTCTTCCCCTTCGACTTCTAAGGCTTTACAGCCGAGGAAGAAGAAAGGGTCCGAGCCTCCTCCCTCTAAGAAGCGTTCCTCGGGAGGCTTCTCGGGACCCGTACTCACCTCGGGTTGGGACGGGAGGGAGGGTTCCTTCCGATTGGGTCCTCCTGCTCCTCCGGGAGCGGGGCCCGGTCTCTTTCTTCCGCGAAAGGAAGAAGACTACGGGGGACCCGAGGGGTGGTGGTAACGGCTAACACCTGGTTACTTTCCTCGGCCTGGTGTCAGTTGGTTCTGCCACTGCATCTAGGGTTCCGTCTCGGGCCTCCGTTCGAGTTGGACGGGGATGGTTCCGATGTTATCGGTCGCCTATATTGGTGATCCGTGCAGGCCAGGAAGGGACCATACCTTCTTTTTGAGTTCCGCCTCAGCGTCAAGGTTATCACGGCCGGGGCGGGGAAGGAAGATGGTGACAGACCTGCTCATTGGCGACTCTCCCACCAGTCCAAGCTCTTCACTCTCGCGGCTGTGAACCACGCTGGCTACCTCGGGGGAAGTGGCACGGGTCCCACGAACCGACCGCGGGCTGAGGCTGGGAAGAGGTTCCTCCCCGTTCGCCGGTTGGGCCAGCCACGGCTGGAAACCAGCGACGTGAACGTGCCGTCAGAGGACAAAGCAACCGGGTCTCACTGGACGAAAGTGGACGCCCTGCAGGGTCGCCTCTGACCGTCCGCTCCTTCATAGAGAGCGATCGGGTACGGCAACCAGCACCAGCTCTTCTGACACTCGAGATCGGGGCCGCTGTGCTCAGTCCAGCCGTTCTCCACAGCGAGACGGTTCGACCAGGGCCTGCAGCTCGATCGTCACCGCGGGGTTGACGATCGCCTGCAGCCCTCCAAAGAACGCCTGCGGTTTTCTGCCAGAGCGACGAGGGAGCGTCAGGTCTGCCTCTCCCGTACCTTTCAACCTCCTCGGGTTGCAAACCGGGAGGAGCGAGGTAATTTTGAGGAGTGATCGTGAGGGGTGTGCGCCCCCTCATGATCCCACCACGGACGCCCTACGTGCCAGGCACGGTTCTTGGACGGCCAGGACGTATGCGCAAGTGATGGGGAAGACCGAGAGGGCTGTCGCTGTTCCCCCTTCTTAGGAGGAAGGTTCTACGGTGGAATATGCTCTTGTTCGAAGGGCTTAACGGTCCCACTCTGCAAGATGCTGTGACTTCCGAGATCCAGAGGAACTTTGCCGAGGTTACGGCGCTGATTCGTCAGCACAATGACCTCGGGGAAGGATCGCCGCTCCCACCAGCAGAGCCACGTCTCGGCTCGAGTCGTTTTGGGGCCCGAGAGGGAATCCAAATCGACGGTGGGTCTGCCGCGATCGAGCTTGCCGACTGGGTTGAGCTAGGTAGTCTCTCGTCTCCGGACAAGAAGGCTCTCTCGGTTCTGGACGGCGAACAAGCTCCTTCACCTCCTTACTGCTGACAGAGGCGTTCTACGTGTCTTCGGACATCGTATTTATATACCTTTCCTTCGGTCCGTCCTTCCCGAGGTTTCGACCTCGACGAGGACTGGAATGAGTCGGAGCGGTACGGCTCTCTCTGTCAGGTCTCGATCAGCCCCAACCAGACGACGTTCACAGTGGAAGGACGGCATTCCCCCTCACCTGCTGCCGGAAGTGGGGGGGTGCATGGCCAGCCATTGGGGACCCGGTCCATCAGCAGGCGTACGTTCCAGGGGGGGGTGGGCATCGAAGGACGTAGCATTGAGACAGGAGATCAAGACCATGCTGAGCAAGAGAACTGTAGAAATCGGTACGGATCAGTCACCGGGCTTTACAGCCGACTCTTCCTGGTGGAAAAGTCTACGACAGGCTGGCGCCCAGTGATAGATCTCTCTCCCCCGAACCGGTTGGTTCGCCAGACCCGGTTCACGATGGAGACGGCACGCTCAGTGCTCGACTCTATCAGGGAGAACGATTCATGCTTTCAGTGGACTTGAAGGATGCGTAGCTACAAATACCCATTCATCAGTCCTTCGGAAAGTACCTCCGCTTCATCCTCGACGGGACGGTGTACCAGCTCAGGCCACGTTGCTTCGGTCTCTCAACCGCCCCACAGGTGTTCACGCAAGTGTTCACTCTGGTGTCTGCTTGGGGCCATTCGCACGGGATATGTCTGATGGGTATCTCGAACGATTGGTTAGTCCTGGCGAGCTACCGCTCGCAGTTGCTACAGGACAGGGGATCGACTGCTCGAGTTCTGTCGCGATCTGGGGATCGTTCTGAACTTCGAAAAGTCCGATCTCGAGCACAAGCAGAGGATGAAGTACCTGGGTATGCTGATCGACACGGTAGCAAGATTCAGGGAGGCAGCCAACCAGTTCCTGTCTCGGCAGGAACAGGTAGCTCAGCAATGGCAAGTCGTGATCGGACACCTGTCGTCACTCGGGAAGCAGGCCCCTAACGGGCGTCTTCACCTGCGGTCTCTTCAGGAGACCAAAGGGAGAGTGGTCACAGGCAACGGATCCCCCAAGCCTTCCATGGTCACTGACACAGGAGGTGAGGCAGGACCTAGCCAGGTGACTGGACGACAGGAACCCCTTAAGAGGAGTGCCTCCGCGCACTCTCCCCCCGGACATGCAGCTGCTCTCAGACGCATCGACCGAGGGATGGGGGCACACACCTGGAAGAGTTGCGGACTTCAGGAGTGTGGTACGAGAACGACAAGCACCTTCACATCAATGTACTGGAACTAAAGGCAGCGTTTCCTTGCTCTCCAAGAGTTCAGGACCGCTTGATGGGACACTCAGTGGTGTTGATGTACGACAACACCACGGTGGTGGCTTACGTCAACAAACAGGGGGGAGGGGGGGGGCCTAGTGTCTCTCCCGTTGTATCAGTTGACTCGGCAGGTGCACGAGTGGGCGAGGCACACTCAAACTAGAGCTGGTCGGCACGCTAATTCCAGGAAGGGAATGTAGTAGCGGAACGCTTCAGCCGGCGGGATCAGGTGATAAGGACCGAATGTCTCTACACCAGGAGTTCGGGGAAAGGCTCTTCGACCGTGGGGCGGACCAGTCGAGGATCTGTCGCCATCCGGCACATCATGGAAGCTCCAGAGTGTCTTCTCGGCGTGACGGATCATGGGCAGCTGCAGAAGGACGCTCTTCAAAACCCGTGGGACAACTTTCGCCTATGCCTTTCCCCGTTCAGCATGATTCGCAAAGGGGATCAGTCGAGCACTGGTTCATCCCGAATCTCAGGATGATCCTGATGGCTTCCAAATGGCCACAGGCCATTTGGTATCCGGACCTGCTGGCTCTTCTCGCAAGAGAACCGAGAGAGATTCCCCATTGGCACAACCTTCTCGGCCAGCCACAAGTCGAGCGGTACCACCGAGCAGTCCAGTCCCTACGTCTTCACGGCTGGCTGTTATCCACCTTCTCTTGCGGAACGAGAAGAACTTTTTTCGTAGCGCAGCAACAGAGATGGCTGGAAACGTCCGTCAGTCCTCTGCAGCTGTGTACCAAGGGGAAGTCGGGCCGTCTTCGGTGGTTGGTGTCGTAGACGGGGCCTATCTCTCTCAGAGCCACTCTTCAGCAGGTAGCGGATTTCCTCGTTTTTTTCTTCGCCGAGGAAGCTCCTCTAAGTTCCCACAGTCAAAGGATACAGAGCCGCCTTGTCGCTCCTCCTGAAACTGACGGGATTGGACATCTCGAACTCGTTCGAGATCTCCTTGCTTAGTAGCAGCTTCCAAAGGTCTTGCCAACCCAGGGAACTCGAATGACCCTCGTCTTGCTGGACCTGGCATCGGCGAAGAGAGTACGGGAGCGTCAGGCAGATAATGATGTGGATGAGATGCTGCTTTGTCCTGGGAGGACGCTACGGCGCTATCTGAAGAGAACTCGACACCTCGGACCTGAGTGTCGACGCCTCTTCGTTAGCAACGGGGTCAACAAGAAAGAAGTATCAAGAACACTCTTTCGTCCTGGCTGCGTGAGGTCTTCAGGAGGGCGTATGAGGCTGATGGTAGTGACGACATCCGTACGTCCCGTCCGAGAACTCACGAAGTTAGAAGTATTGGCCCCTCGTTGGCGTTTCGTAAGAACTTCTCCGTGGCGCAGGTATGGAAGGCAGGGGTCTGGTACAACCAGACCACCGGCAACTTCCTTATACCTCTTGGATATTGCCCATAGGTCCTTGGATCGGTTTCCTTAGGACCCGTGGTGGCTGCTCAACACGTCATCTAGCTAACCCAGACCCTAGCAGGCTGAACAGCATCGAGTCCTGGTGTGACTGTATGAATAGATAGTGATGAGAAAGTGACTGGCTTCTCTTTCTATCTTTTTCTTCCCCTCTACTGTGGGTAGAGGGATACGGTCATCACCCTGCTGGATAAGGACGAGATGCCGGTGAGCTATATGACAGAGCCCCATCCTATCCCTTTCACGAGGGATGGGAGCAGAATATCCACCACTTCCTTCTACAAGGGGGGGAAGTGGATGGATGCCTACAAGAGTCAAAACCATGACTTTAACTTTGCTCCTGTACAGGAACAAGTTCTTACATTGCTGGTACGAAGAGTACGCTTGCCTCTCTCTTAGTACTCGTCCAGAGGTCTGACCATTGATCCTGCGGTGCACACCCGATCAATCGGACAGAGGCTTGGATCCCTCCCTCGCTCTTACGACCAGGGAGGCTTCCAAGGTTGGGCGAACACCAGTCTGTTCACAAAAGACTCAGATTCCACCCACCAAGAAGTGAGTCTTCCTATTGTAAAAGGACCGAAGGTTTGTATGCCGTGTCGGAACAAATGACAATTTGTCTAAAACTTGCAGTTTTCCTAACTATACAAACCTGAGGTCCTTTTACACATAGCCCCACCTCATGCCACCCCTCACTCTGCAGTTTTTGCTTGGGCCAAAAGCAAAAGTGATTTGTTTACCTCCCAGTCGCGCTGCAGCGCGCCTGTCGGACAAGCAGTTAACTACCGAACCCCTTGTTCGAAAGCTTACGACCTATCCAGCTGCCGCTAGTACCTTCCTATTGTAAAAGGACCTCAGGTTTGTATAGTTAGGAAAAAATGCAATTTTAGACAAATTGTCATTTCTGTCTACTCCCACCACCAAAGGTGGGATTCAGCTATATATATATCTGACAGGTAAGTTTCATGAACAAAATTATATTGTAATGATACAATTAAGTTTGTTCATACTTACCTGCAAGATATATATAATCAAGTACCCACCCACCTCCCCTCAGGAGACAGTGGAAATAAAAAATTATGAATAGAAAATGGGAATGATTCCTGATACCCGCCTCCCAGCGGCGGGAATGGGTACTAACCACCTGACTCCCACTGCGTGTGTCGTAAGTGTTTAAATTTCTGTCGGATTCGGAAAAATACAGCTATATTATATCTGCCAGGTAAGTATGACAAACTTATTGTATCATTACAATATCATATTATCAATATGGAAGTTATTAGACTTTGAACCATGATTTGTACATAACTAATTTGGCTCTGGAACCTTAGAAAAATTGGAAAAATAAAAAAATTACTAAACTAGTTGCTTTTTGCTTTGAATCATGCAAATATAAAGGTATGTAGTACATCATTTTATTCATGCGGGATTACAAGTTAAAACACCTCACAAAAGTGTATTTTAATAGCATGATTTTACTCACTTTTTAAGATGCTCTATAAATTATATTTTTGTTAGAGTAACTTACCCAGTAATTACATCGCTGTAGTTCTTACTTCAACGTCAGCTTAGATTTCAAAATTCGCTGTAGTACTTGTCTTCTTCTGTCGAGTATTGACTAGGCTCCCACTTTGTGGGAAGGAGAACAACAACTTCTTGAAAAGAGCTCATTTGTTTCTGCCGTCCTAGAGCTAGGAATGCAGCTTGTTTTGGATCTCGACCTTGTTGCTTCCCGATTCGGTGAAGTATTTGGGCTTATGGCCTTTTGATATTGAATTCTTGAGTGAATTTGTTGTGGTTATCTTATTCAGTCTAAATAGTTATTTTTAGTTACTTTGGTATTACAACTGGCTTTTCTCTCAGTGAGAATTGCCGATTAGTAATTAGTAGATTGGTTGTTCTGAATTAGGTTCACCATGTTGCTTGGTTTGTTAGAGCTTTGCTCAAAGATCTTGGCAATCTTTTGTGTTTCATTTTGGTGTTTAATTCTTGATTGACGGACTCTAGTTTGACTAGTCTTCGGTATTGCAGAAAAGGCTGCAATACCAAATTAATTAAGGCATCTTATGATCCTCATACCATTTATGCTTCTTGCAGAGAACAGGATTGCTCAGTTAATAACATGTACTTGTATGGAATGTGGGGGCTGGGATGAGAAAGCTTGGAAGAATTTAACGTCTCATCGGAGTAAACTAGAAAGTGATAGGAAGAGGAAGGCAGTTGCTAGAGCCAAGAATAAAGGTTTAGCTAGTAACTAGAATCCAAAGTAGATGAGTACAGATATACCTGTTATTACCTCTCCCATTTCTAATGTCTTATGTTTGCCAAGTCCTTCCGCTTCTCCCTCGCCTGGATCTTGCTCCTTGGAACCCAACCACTTTGTCAGCCTAGAGAACAGGATCGACCAGAAGTTTGGACTGATGGTGAGTACAGTAAGTGAACGCGATCCAGTAATTAAGAACCATTGTCAAGTATCTCATTAATTCATTCCCATAAGGAATAAAAACACCTCTTCTCTTTTTTTTAAATTTTCCTTTAAATCTGAGAAGAAATTGTACTTATACGTAGATTGCAAGGAAGGCTGTGGAGGGAAGGACCACCTTTTAGGGTGTGATAATAAAAAGGTTGAGAACCACTGTTTAAAGCCATATATTTTTAAGGTTAATGTTGTAAGAATGACTTTAAAATTATATTAAAGGATTTTACAATGATAGTTTAAGGTATATTTGGTGTTTGAACCATTGAAATAGACAGTTAGAAGCCTGTATAGAGGTGGGTCATGGGTGTCTGAACTATTTAGATAGCCAGTTATGTACAAGCATTCATAGACAGGGATACCATCTTAACACAGATTTTCGTTTAACACGGGTAGTTGTGGTCCCTAACCCCCCTGACTACGAAGGACATATTGTAATTATTTTGAACCATGTTCATATGGCAGTAAGCTTTGCTAAGTCGTCTCAAATTAAACTTGGAAGCTGAAGCCATCTTGCATATTGCAGTGATGTTTAGATGGAGTCTTGAATCAAATTTAGACAGACATCATTTACTTATAGTAGGATTTTAATTTTCAGGTAGATTTGAAAGATGGGTTCCATTGGGTGTCCGCTGTGCTGTCGACATGACTTTATTTCTGTGGTTGCACTACATGATCATCTCTTGTACTATATGTACAGACCCCTTCAGTGTGCAATTTGCAGTACTCATGTGGGTGGTATCCAGGAACTCACACATCACTTAGAGAGACATCTTGGAGATGGTGTTTCAACAACCACTTTTCATCCAAAGCCTGCTTTTGACCAAAATACAGAATCTGGTAAAAAATTGTCTTAAGATTGTTTTTGTTTTATGTACTTTGTTATAAATATTTTTGTATTACTTTGTTATAAATATCTTTAACATGTATTTTTGTACTTTTCCTCATGAAAATTCATTTGTTCTGTTTACAAATATTTTTCCCTAACTCCTAGCCAAAACATTTTGAAGTGTTTAGTACCTGCTGTACTCAGATATGCAGAATGCATTCCATTCTGGTTTATTTTTTTTGAACTATGCAGGATGACTTAGCATAATTTATTTTGCAGCTCTGCTCGATGAAACAAGTTTATTTTAATCATATAAAATAGTATATACAGTCAACCCCTGCTATTGTGGACGCGACCTATTCTCATATAATATATATGATATATATATATATATATATATATAGATATATATATAATATATAGTGTTTATGGTTATGTGGCATTGACTTGTAGATTTTTATACATGCCATTATTCAGATTTTGTCATCATCCGACAAGGCCCTTGGCTCTATTAATCCAGATAATATGGTATGCCAGTGATGATATTTTTTCCATGAAAATACTGTTTGTTCATGAAACTTACCTGACAGATATATATATAGCTGTATTCTCCGAAGTCCGACAGAATTTCAAAATTCGCGGCACACGCAGTGGGCGGCCAGGTGGTAGTACCATTCCCGCCGCTGGGAGGCGGATATCAGGAACTATTCCCATTTTCTATTCATATTTTTTTCTGTCGCCGTCGGTAAACAACTGTTTACAGACCTCCGCCTAGGATTTTGAAACTTCATTAGCCGCTTAAGTATCCTAATTATTCTTTCGATTATTGACTTGGATTTGTGGCTAGGCATACGCTATCGTAAATTTTTTCATTGCATTTGATGTCTGAAGCTAGTTAGCCTAGTTTCAGACTTTGTTGTCTGCATGGGGTAAGGTGAGGCTACCGGAACTTTCGGTAGACACTCGCTTAGTATATATGATGTTTACATGTTTTCTTTGCATAAGTTCAATGTAATTAGTGTAATGTGTGACTGATTACGGAAGAAGGAGGATTCATGTACGCTTTTTAGAGCGTGTTAGAATCAGGAGTTTTCCTCCACAGTAAAAACAGAATAGTTAGAAATCAAATGAACCTTCTAACCTCCTGTAGATTTTATTTTTGCCTAACCCTGTGGTATGGCTTACGGGCCTAGAAGAAGTGTCTGCTAGAGGATTACATCAAGTAATCTTAGACTAAAGTGCTCGCTCTCCAATCAGTGTTGTGAAGTGTAGTGCCCCTTGTGTTGTGGAGGGGGCGTCAGATCGGCCCCATAATGCCTCTAGGCCTGGACCTCTGTCGGACTCCCAGGACTCAGGGAGAGGGCATGTCGAAAGCCGCAAGAGAGGTTACGGGGGCTCCCCACCGATCTGGCGTCCCTTCGGCAGGACCTGTTGACGCTTCCCAGGCTGCTAAAGATCGTGCGCGTGCACGAATCTTGAAGGATTGCTTCTCGTCCTCGAGGCGTCCTCCCCGCGCAAGGGTTGGAGCTCTCGGAAGGACTCGCGCCCTCTTAAGAAGCAGAGAAGAGGACGCTTCACGTCCTCTCTCTCGTCAGGGGGAGGGAAACGTCAGATCGGCCCCATAACGCCTCTAGGCCTAGACCTCTGTCGGACTCCCAGGAAACCAGGGAGAGGGCATGTCAAAATAAAGCCGAAGGAGTTACGGGTTCGGGTTTTTCATGCTGATCTGGCTTCTTTCGGCAGGTCTGTTGTCGCTTCCCAGGCTGCCGAAGATCGAGCACGTGCACGAATCTTGAAGGATTGTTTCTCGTCCTCCGAGGCGTCCTCCCCACACAGGGGTTGGAGCTCTCGGAAGGACTCGCGCCCCCTAAAGAAGCTTTAAAGAAGAGGACGCTTCACGTCCTCTCTCTCGTCACGAGAGGATGAAAGAGTCCTGTGCCCTGTCAGGGCTCTCGAATTTTTATTTACATAAACGAACAGGAAGTAAGAGGTCCTTCGGGTAATTGTATGGTGCTCAGGAAGAGACCACATTTACCTTTTTCGAAGAATGCACTGGCTCTTTTCCTAAGGGACATATTAAGGAGGCTCATTCATCTTGCCAGAAGAGTGATTTGAGCCTCCTGCGAGTGAACGCTCATGAAGTTAGAGCTGTTTCAACCTCGCTAGCATTCCAAAAGAATTTGGTAATCAAGGACATTCTAGATTCCACCTTTTGGAGGAGCAACTCAGTATTCGTCTCCTCTCCTCATGGCGCTCCGTATACGTTATGTTAACGTTCGCGTTTACTTCGAAAAAGCAAGCTGATAAGTTTGACGTCCGGCAAGGCAAAGCTGCTTTTGCACAGTCAACAACTTATGTCTCTGGTTCGGCATAAGAAGGGCAATTTAGACGTGAGGAAGCTTTTGGAGGTGCTCGACGTCCTATAAGTAGAGACATTCTCCAGGACGCTCGGCAAGCACCTTGCGAGGGTGTCTTTCGGACGCTCGGCGTTCCTTTGCTGAGTGCGTTTCTGGAGATGTTCTTTTGCATTACTAAGAGCAAGTTGTCGCGAGGCGGCCACTGTCTTTGTAAGAAGGTATGAAGGTCTTTAAGGCCCGTCTTGAACGAAAGCCATACGTCTTCCTTTAGTGTTACACACACTTCAGGAGCAGCGTGCGGCTCTCCATGGAGACTCGCATGAGGACGTCCCTTGAAAATATTTAACGTCATACGCAAAACGCGGTTCGTCATAACATTGAGATGTTGGCAAGGTCGCTCGCCAGGACGCCTCTTGGCGGGCCCTTGCATGCATCAGGGCGCCTCCAACGAGTTCCTCTCTGAAAACGTCGTTCAGAAGACTTGGTGTTCTCTGCTCAGACAGGCTCGTAGCTAGGCAGACAGGACGTTTTTTGAGGACGCTCAGCAGGAGCGCTTTCCAGGACCTTTTTGAGGAACGCTCGAGGATGTCGCAGGACTCTTTTGTGGACATTCGCCAGGACGCTTCGGTGGAAAGCTCGGCAGGACGCTTTGCGAGAGAAAGACTTGTAGAAGGCGTCTTATTTGCTGTTCAGGACGTTTCTTAGGACGCTTGACGCTTTATAAACGCTCCGTCAAGAGGTTTTTTTTCAGGACTCTCCCACGGACATTCCTTTACAGAAATTTTTAAAAAGGATTCGGAGTTAGCGGAGAGACATACCCGAATTTTTTCTTCGATCCCTCTTTCCTCTTCATCGATTTCTCTGAGAATCGGGAAGATTATATACTCGGATTCCTGGGTGACTTTCGGTCATGTTAAAGGGTTTTTCCCCTATTAGCAAAGTGCTAATAGTTTTGTCAAGTAAGGACGTTTTCCCATTGTCAAGATACTAAACGTTTTGTCATTTAAGTGGGGGACCCCTCATAAATGGGGTAGTTCTCATTGACATAGATTTTAACGTTTTTATCGTTTAAGCGGATATAAACTCATAACAAATTTCGGAAGAGCTCTCATTCATTTTCAGAGGCTCATCCGGGGAGTAAGAAAAAGACTTGTAGACTAGATCCAAGAAGTCTTATGTCCAATATCATAAGAACATTGAACGGTCCTTTTCGATCCTCGGTTCTCTCTTGATGATCTCTATTCGAATATTACTCCCTTTTTCTTGGCAAAGAGTCTTGGCAAAGAGTCAGGAGTTCTTTTAAAAAGTCTCATTCATTAGAACGTGGACAGTCGTTTTCCTTTCTTTCTCTCTCTCCTCGTCGAGGAAAGATGTAGTAGAGAATTCTATGTTCAAATTACTACAATACTTACGTAGTTTATCTTTGCGTCATTTTGCTAACGCATGGGTCAAGTCATATACGCATTATTCGTATTTGACCTCTGCGGATAGAAAGCCGAAGAACTGTTTGTTCTAATGTATTTATTTGACACTCCCTTCAACCTTCCAAGAGTTTTTCGGAGTAAGAAACAACTCTTCAGGTATTGTTACGACAACACCAACCTCAGCTTCTGTATTTAGCGAATTCTGTTTCGTTTAAATAGGCCTGCTTGAAGAGTTTCCTTTTGCTCGATAATATCATACCTATTCCTTCGTAAAGGGAGTAGCTGGCAACTCAGGCAGATAGTATTCCTGTTCACCATTGAAGCTTTCCTTCGAGGAAGACTTCTCCTTCACTCTTTTTGATAGAGATCGAAGGTGGTCGATCTCCAATCCTTATTTTGTTTTCTTGAAGGAAAGAATTTAGGATGGAGATCGTTGTTCAGAATCCTATAAATATACTACGTATATTAACCTCGCGACATGATTCTACTAAGCAGTTGAATTGTCCAAGGGGTAGGCGCATATCCTAGTTATTCAACGGATTGCGACTTAGACGAGAAGTATTCTAATTGAACTGCAACACCAACTCAGCTTCTGTATTTAGCGAATTTTGTTTCGTTTAAATATGCCTGCTTGAGAGTTTCCTTTTGCTCGATAATTTCATACCTATCCCTTCGTAAAAGGAGTAGCTGGCAACTCAGGCAGATAGTGCGAGACGATGAACAAGGCTGCTGTTACTGTGATCTACGCAGTACCGGCTAGCTCGGTGTCAAGCGCGGTTGGTTACGTCTCTCTCCCTTGCGGGAATGGCTGAATAAACCGTCTCTCTGCCCTACAATCATGGATTTTAGCCTCGGGTTGAGGAAATTTCTAGTAATCATGAACGAACATGCCTTCCGTTTACTTAGAAAATTTCAACAAGATATCTCTTATACTTGTTCGGTGCGGGTTTACCAGCACGGTAACAGAATTCTGTACGAATCTACCGCGGCAATAGCACTATAATAATGCTCTCCTGCTTATGCAAAGCGCAGCCTTATTTAGGGAAGGAAGCAGGCCTGAGTGAGGGAATGGATGAGTTTGCTGGGGACCATTTCCTCGCTGGAGAAGCTTGTTTTCCCTGAATAAACAGCAATTCAGACCTCTACAATTTTTCCTCACGAAGAAATTGGAATAACATCAAAGATCTAGTAATAATTCTAATTTTCTCTCAACGGCTTGAGGATCACCTCGGGTGATAGCGAGAGGGTGCCAGACATCCGAACAGAGGAACAGATGTTCTGGCACATTGTCCTGAAGAAATTGGTAAGCCGAAATTGGTCTGGCAACTCTTCACAGTTTCCTCGTAGGGTGCGTTTAGGATCGAGTGGCCCAAATCATCTCGGATAATTTCTCAGCTCTCTCGTAGCTCAAGAAGAGAGAATTGGTTATGGGCTTGGGCACGGAACGTAACGATCCTCAAGAGGTTCGTTAAACTAGTGCACGTCCGTGCGGGTCTTCTCGATCGAAGGCAACAACTACTGACGTCTGAGTAATCCTCACTTAGAAGTATGTCGATAAGTGAGGAGAGACTGAGGGCGTCCTTTCGTTAAGTTTTTCGTAATATTGAAGACAAAGGAGCTTCCTCTTAAGTTGTTCCCTTATTCATGATCCTAGAGGATTAGCTTTAGTCGCCACATGTTGGCCTCTAAGAGGTTGGATTCACAGAGGTCAGGTAATTCAGAGAATTGTCCAAAGACCCTTCCCGAGAGAATCGGTGTAATCTAATATCGTCACTTAGCGAAGTATCTAATATCTCCCCTCTCTGAGTCTGAAGGCGTTCAGACTATCGAGAAGCGATAAGATCTTCAAGATTAATGGCAGTCTCTTGGCCAAGGCAAAGCAGTGCTGCCTATTTTCAGTGTTCAATCGGAGGGGGCCGTTTCTGGAGATAGTGAAGGGAAATGACTGTTCCTCCACCTCGACCTCTGTGAATTTCTTTATGGTTCTATCTTTCCGTGTGAAGTATGAGATAAGCTAGAAGTCCTAACTATTGTAGAATATACAAATATGTTGTTGACGGCCTCTAGGCTCAGAGATTCGGTTCTGTCAAACAACAAAGCTTCACGATCTTTGAGGTCTGGGGAGATCTTGAAATTCTCTGGATCGCAGGTTCCGGCATGGAACTTAGACGTAGTCTGAGTTTCTGATGCCAAAAGCATTTCGAACCTATCCTTCTGCGAACTTAATACACGTGACCAGAAAGGCTAACATTCTAACCGCTCTAGCCATGGCAAAGAGGGTTAGTGAGGTTTAGCCATCATCAGGTTTTAGCTTTAAAGGACATAATGCGGTCTGTCCTCTAAGCCTTCCGTTCTTGATAAGAACGAAAACCTGTCTAACCCTTGACCCGAAGGCTTGGAGACCAAGGGTATGGCACAAATTATTGGGCAAGGGCAGGTTAGAGTCTCCTGCGCTGTCGGGTCTCTCAAGTTTTTATCTTGATAAAACTATAGAAAGTCGAGGTCAACGGACAATCTGCGGTGTTCGTAAAAGACCAGACTGGTTCATGTCCAAGAACACCCTGGCATTATAGTCAAGGAGTTCTTTTAAGAAGTCTCATTCATTATGTTTGCAAAATAAAAAGATTTGAGATTTTTTTCTTAATATGAATGCTCAAGAGGTGAGGGCGCGGCCTCGGAAGCATTTCAACAGGGCATGACACTCAGTAACATCCTGAGTGCCACGCTTTAGCGAAGCAACTCTGTGTTCGCTTCACACTCCCGACGGGATGTGAAGACGACATTTGAGATCTGTAAGTCGCTAGGACCATACATATCCGTAGATATATTATTGGGGCAGCAAGCAACACGAATCGTATCCTATAGAAAAAGGGATAGGTGTGCTTTTAACTTTGAAGGGTTGGTCGCTTGAGGCGCGTTCCTTTTCTTTAGCCTAGAAGTTATGGAACTAACTTTGATAGGTTAGGTCAGGTGGTGGTTTTTAGCTTTGTTGCCCTCAGAAGTATGGTCATATGGTCTAGTCACATTGTGGTCACGCCCCCGTTGACAGATCATCTAGAGCGCACCAGCATTACAGGTCTCTACCTCGCTGGCAACTCTAGTAACGCAGAAGCAGACTTTGGTGACAGTAATCACGAAGTCGGCTATGCTAACAGGTGAGGAACCAAGATGTATATCATCTACTTAATTTAGTTTCCCAAAAATCCTATTCTGTCTCTTCCCACCATCCGAAGGTGGGATTCAGCTATATATATATCTGTCAGGTAAGTTTCATGAACAAAATGTTATTGTTATAATACAATTAAGTTTGTTCATACTTACCTGGCAGATATATATAATTAAAGTGCCCACCCACCTCCCCTCAGGAGACAGTGGCACTGATAAAATATGAATAGAAAATGGGAATAGTTCCTGATATCCGCCTCCCAGCGGCGGGAATGGGTACTACCACCTGGCCGCCCACTGCATGTGCCGCGAATGTTGAAATTCTGTCGGACTTCGGAGAATACAGCTATATATATATCTGCCAGGTAAGTATGAACAAACTTAATTGTATTATAACAATAACATTTTTGTTAAAAGAAATGTGACTATTATTTCTTTTTCTATTTCAGGGAATACTCCATTCATTGAAAATGGCAGTTCTTGTTATGATGATTTACATGACCAAGGGAGATGGAAAAACCTTTCTGAAAATGGAGACATTGTAAGTCACCAGACAAGAGAAGAACCTATTGAACTCACTTTAAGAGCATTCTTCTGCCAGACATGTGGTGCAAAGATAGTTGGTAAAGATAGCTACTTTTTACACATCAAACAACACATCTCAAGACCCAGCAACCTTACTTCCAATAATCCACAGCCTTCCAGAAGTTCATACCAGCAGGAGAATTCCTCTTGTGGGCCTAGTCCCAGTTTAGTTAGTATAAACACTGTTCCTGCCAATATATTAACAGATTCTGAAACTGTTACCACAGAAGAAACCCATGAAGCTACTGAATCTCCTGAAACACAACTCTCTGATTGTATGGAGGAAGAGCATGTAGCCAACCAGCTATTGAAATTGCGTGAGTGGCAGCTTGGGAAATATGGCCGGCGTTTTAGAAAGCATCATTTATCTTTTTCTAGTTCCCTAGGAGCATCAGATAAGAATTCTGTTGAAGGAAAGTTAGTCAGTGCAAATCCTTCTCCTAATATTAATCCTGGTTCAGTGGAAAAAGTGACATCAAGTCATACCAACGACCTTGCCTCTGTTGACCAAACTTCAGTGGAGAAAGAACCACTGCCATCATTTTGGCCATCCAGTGTCTCTTATTTGTCTGATGGAGAGAGGAATACAGAAATATCAGGAAAATGTTCTGTTCCATCAACACCTCACACTTTGGTAATTTCAGAGAAAGTTGATTCAGCAGTATCAGCAGTATGTTCTGAGGATGTTTTGTCTCCATGTATTTCCACCCCTGGTGAGCAAAATGAAGCTACATATCATGAAGATGAATTTGTGCAGCTTGATGATTGTGCGGTGAGCCCATTAGGTAGAATTAATGAATCATTTAATACAGGTTATCTGTCAGATGACAAGATTGCAAGATTTCCTCCTCAGGAATCAAAAACATTGGAAGGAAGTGAGTGGTCTCAGTGTTCTATTAGCCAGCCAGGGAAAAGATCAGATGGAGGTAACTTTTCTTCAGGAGGGCCTCAGCCTTCTTATGACAAAAGCTCTCAGGATATGGCAAAACAAACTACAGTCGACTCTAACCTCGGAATATCTACTATGAACATTCCATTTTCATCAGATCCCAAGTCTTTAGATACTTTGCAAGATAGTTACCAGGTTCCTTTTGAGGGTGCCAGAGACTTTTCAGATAATCCTAGATTTACTGATAGAACAGATGAAATTATAAGTGACACTTTAACTCAAACTGAAAATCAACTTTTTATTGGTGATGAAGATAAATTGCAAAGCAGCACACATTCAAACAGTGTAAGTAATCATATTGTTTGTGAAGAGGTCTTTAAATAAACAGCATTGTAGGTGGTGGGAAATCCAGACCAACCCCCCCCCCCCAAGAACCTTATTTACATAAAAAATTCCACCATGATCAAGAAAGGAAAACTGTCCAAATAACTGGTAGTATTACTCAGAATGCAGATGTCAACAGATATATTCAGAGTATTCAGTCGTTATTGGTAAATAAATTGAATGCTACTCTCAATTCATCTTCTCCTTTTAAAAGTGAAAGAATGACTTTAGAAGTTAAGAATACAAGGAAAAATACAACCCAGGACAGTAGCTGTTCAGCACAGACTGAGGCACCTCCCAGAGTTTATATGTGTGAAGTATGCAGTCTGAAGTGCTCCAATCGTTTAGCTTATGCAGTTCATTGTAAGTCACATGAAGTAGAAGGTCAAAAGAACTTTACCTGCCAGTATTGCAGTAAAAAGTTTTACAGAAAACGTAGTAAGGATTTGCATGTGAGGAAGCACACAGGAGAGAAAATCCATCAATGTACAGTTTGCTCAAAGGTATTCACCAAACTATATGCTTTCCAAAGACATAAGGAGGAAGTACATGCTTGTAGAAAAAATTTTGTCTGTGCAGAATGTAGTAAAGAGTTTTATAGTCAAAGACAGTTACGGAACCATCTGGATCTTCATCATAGTAAAAAAATTCATAAATGTAATCAGTGTGATCATGCATGTCACACTGCAAGTGGCTTGAGAATGCACAAATTAAAAAATCATTCAAGTGACCAAAAGAGAGAAGAGTATCAGTGCAAAATTTGCAATTATTGCTTCAAGAAACCTAGTGGTTTAAAAAGACACATGCAGCGAAAGCATTCAGTTCCACAGTTAAAATGCGACTTGTGTCCAAAAATGTACTCTTGTAATGAAGATTTACTGCAGCACAGAAAAATTCACAGTAGTGACCCATTTAGATGTAACCATTGTGAAAAGTCCTTCACCTCGTCGTGGAATTTACAAAGACATAAAGTTACCCATAAGAAAAAAACACATCCTTATCAGTGTGAAAAGTGTTCGTCTAAATTCACAAGGTTAGACTCTTTAAAAAGTCATTTAAACATCCATTCTCAGAAGAAGCCTTATGTCTGTCACTGTGGTAAACGTTTTGGGAAAAAAAGTCAGTTGAAATCACATGAAGACAAACACAGTGATGTTGCAAAATATATTTGCAGTGTTTGTGAACACTCTTTCAAATTCAAAGTGTCATTAAAAAACCACAGTTGTAAAAGCAGCCGTAATACAGAGGAAAGTCTGCTTGCTTCTTCAACCTAAACTGTTTGCTACTATTTCTGGTTGAGTTAAGATTTCAGTGTAAGATGTTAATATATTTTGATACCAAGTGACTATAAATCCAAAGGATTAGTTTTTCCACCTCTATAGTTTTAAATTTATTTATAATACATTACAGTGTTATGAGTACATACTCATTTTGGATTTATGGTGTTTTGATTATGTACAACTTTTTACAAATTCTGTACCAGAATGAGGGGTGGAGTGCTGGCTAGAAGAAAATCATTATAGTACATGCAGCTATTTTCTTAAGTGATACAACATGATTGCTTAGGCTTTTGTTCAAGATTCACGAACTGGCAACATAACACGCTCCATTTATCTATTATTTTTTTGCGAATACACGATTATTTCATACAATAAGGTCATAATATGTTTGATGAGTGAAATCTGTCCTATATTTCAAAATTGTAAGAAAATATCGTATGGCCAAATTTCAGGAAAACTGTTACAAAACATCTTCCAAACTTTTGTTCACACATCGCCAATGCAATTGACAAAAAAAAAAAAAAATCAAACTTCATTTCAAATGTTGAAGGAAAAAAAAAGTCATAACATCAGTATTACTTCCAACGCAATCATAAAATTTGAAATAGTCGTATTTGATTGGTTTTATGCCTCATTGCTGAAAAAATGTAAATAAGTAAATACGAAAGTAGACTGCATCAATTGATATCAACAGGTGAGTGGAGTGTGTGTGAAGCAACTATTAAGAGTGGGAGCACAACACAAACTACCTGGTGTAACATAGGTCTACAATGAGTAGTGACAATTAAATTATTGAAACCATACATTTTATATGTTAGAGGAATATTTGGATTTTAATAAAAATAAAATGATTCAAGTTATATTTCTTAACTTCAAAAGTTATGGCTCACTAGCAAATATTTGCCTGTGCAATTATTCTTTTGTTAAAGCTAAGATTGTTTTTCCTAGGCCTAGGTGTGTTAATTTCTTTATATACTATTATTAAATTACACTTGCATCACTATACTATTAATAATTTCTGGCCAGATTTCTGGCCAGAAAGCAGATAAAGTTAACTAAACATTCTTGCACTTCAAGTTACCTTATGAATGAATAAATTAGACTTAAAAAGCAAAAAAAAATGTTCCATGGGCCTTTACAGTCATACTTATATTTCGATTAATAGCCATCTTTGTATAATTAATTTTTTTTTTTTTTTTTTTTTTTTTAAAGAACAGGTAATACAAAAGTGCCTCAGTGGCGTGGTTGGTATGGGCTTGGCCTACCACCTCAGTGGCCGCGAGCTCGATTCTTGGGCATTCCACTGTGGTTCGTATTCCACTGTGGTTCGTAAGTCATGTAAACCCGTTGGTCCTGTTGCTGAATAACCACTGGTTCCATGCACCATAAAAACACCAAACAAACAAATAAACAAAAATCTCTAAAAAAAATTTAGTAACAGATTACATCTCAGAACACTTACATTATTTTTTTAGGCCTATGAATAATTTTGGACAGGCAGCTTGAACACAGCCTAAAACTTCATTCAAAGAAAACTAATTAATATTCTTATTTTGAAATGTTATGACTGTTAAGCTTATTAGGTCTATTGACGGGACCCCTAACCTTATCACACCGTGCTTTGAGCTATAAATAAAAAAAAAAAAAAAAAATTCAGATCAAATCATACTAGTTATGAATTATACCAGTAAATAAAAGGTATAATATTTATATAACCATTGGGAAAATAGTGCAAGCTGTGAATTTGCAAACTTGTTGACATGTATGACATTTGGAAAAAAATAATTAACACTACTTGGCAACATTACGTGAGTCTGAGAATTTGAACTATATAAAAACAATCATGTCGTCTCACATTGGATCATAGCTGTACAATGCAGTAATATATATATATATATATATATATATATATATATATATATATATATATATATATATTTTGAAATTGTAAACTACAAACAAAATATGTGTTTTAATTAATGATCCTTATCTTTTTATTTTTACAAATTCATCTTCATCACTTTCATGTACATCATCGAACAATTCCACCTCTTTATCTGTGGCATCGTCTGTTTCCATTTTCTGAGGTGTATCATCATCCTTCAGTCCAAACTGAATTGTCCAATTCTTACAAAACTGGTGAAACATACATTCTTTAAATGATGATAAACTTGTGAACAATCTGTAAGCTGCCAAAAGCTGTTCTGTTGTGAGTTCACGAGGATGCACGAACATACGGAATCCATTCTGTAGGACAAAATGTATAAATGTTATAATGATGTTCAAGATTTTCATAAGAAAATGGCAAGTCAACAAAATTAATGTGTAAATTAACATTTTAAAGTTATTACCATGAAAAAAGGATGCAGAACCACTATAGTACTGTATATCATATGATACTGTACTATGTACATCATTCTTTATGAATATCCATGAATGCTGTGAAGATATGTTTCATTTATTTTTGTCAATTTACAAGTTATCTCTACACCTATTGCATAAAATGAAAGTACCAGCAACTGGAAAAAATTATTCTGGAAATAAACTCCAAATTAATGCACATTTACATGACTGGATGCCTAGGGAATAAATTCAATACTCTACTCATAAATCTGAAGCTGTGCAAATAAGTAAATTAGTAGCTAGAGGAAACCTAGTTTCTTGGCTGCAACCTCACCAAGGCGCATGATCCCCATGCATGCCACTACGTATTGATAAGTGCAAAATACTGATCGAATGGTTTCAATCCAGATTCTTTAAGGGGGCCGGCCGGCTAATGCCATTCTTTAAGGACAGGACTTTGATATTCATACCACTTAATAAAGTGACTTGGGACATCTCCAAACTGCATATGATTTTCGCCTCTGACCTTCAGTTTTGTGACGCCAGGGCGATTTATCCCGAAAATAACCATTTTTCAAATTCTATCTCCTCCCTTGATATTTAATATTAAGACCTGGCATTGCTACCATATATAGACCTGATAAAGACCTCCAATCAAATGAGGATTTTTTTTTTAAAAGTCATTTTTTTGCTAGATATGAATTTTTCATTATGGTAAAAAAATAAACCCTATAAATTAGGAAAACAAAATTTATAAAAGAAGACGAAACAAAAATTGGAAAAAAGGGCTTCATTTGATTGTTCAATAACGTCTTTCTGAGTTATATACCAAATTCCAATGTTATAGCTTTAAAACTAAGTGAGAAGATAGATTTTGAAGGTCAACAACTATAGTTTTGAGATACGGGCGTTCAAAGTTTTTATTTATTAACGACAATGTTAATAAATAATAATTATTATGAATGTGTATTTCTTTTTTGTGTATTAATAAACCAAAACTATTTTATTTATCATAATTTAATCATAAATGATGATCCCTTTGCTCATATATCATAGCTTGGGGCACTGCGTCCTATGCAACTCCCTCTCTCTCCTTCACTAACTCGGCTTATTACAGCAAATTTTCTTCTTCTGTATGTTAGCTAGATGTTTTCCTAGTATTTTTACATTTTGGCATGATGAAATTCTTGCCGAAACAAAAATAAACAAACGTAAATGCAAGAGAATGTCAAGAGGTGAAATTCGAAGTTGTACTCTCTTTTTACAAAGACAATGTTAATAAATCATGATTATTATGAATTTCACATTCCTTTTTGGGTATTAATAAACCAAAACTATGTTATTTATCATAAATTAAGATCCCTTTGCTCAAAGATCGTAGCCTGGGGGACAGTGTGACGTGTGCTTCAGGCAAGATGGGGGCGTTTACTTACTACGCAACCCTCCCTCCCTCTCTCTCTCTCTTCACTAACTACGCTAATATCGCATATATTATGATATTCTGTAATCATATTACAGCGAATTTTCTTCGTCTTTACGTTAGCGAGATGTTTTCCTTGTCTTTTCTTCATTGGCATGATGAAATTCTTGCCGAAACAGATAAACATGTAAAAGCAAGCAAATGTCAGAGATGTAACTCGAATGTGTAGACTACTTGAAGTCTGTGGTTGCACTGATCGTGGTTGAACTCCCCGTCCCCTCTGCGACCCACGGAATCTCTACAGATGCCATTTCTCACAATTTCTTTGACAATAATTATAAAAATTTATGATAACAGAAGAAATATTGCATTTTGTTGTATGGTTGAATGTTTTAGGCTTATTGAGTTATGTTTACTAATTACCCTGTAACTACGAAAGTAAGAGGAATTTTGACGAAATATTTCGTATACGTATTCTCAATTGCCATATGAAGCTCCATGAATTTTTTCATGACTGCATTTTTTGCCTTATACCCCCATATATAGGGGTTCTGGCTGGCCCCCTTAATCATCATTTCTATATAGAGTTGGATTGACAGCTTCCTTTTTGGGGAATGAAGCATTATTATGCTCGTAACTGATTAGGATACTCCTATAATCAGTCATTGCATTAAAAAAAAAGACAAGATTATACCAACAATCTCAATGTACAAACTGTAATGAAATAAGAGTTAACAAATTGTCCACTGTTCTATATCCAAAGGTTGTATTTCTTGACTGAAATGGTGTGAAAAACAAAAGACCTGTAGTACATACTAGTAAAACTGTGGTCTTCCTCATTTAAGGCCTGTCCACACAACTGGGCCCGATCGGTGGACCTCCCCTCTAATGGGCACACTTGACAGGCAAACCGTCAAATTGTCCGATGGGTCTTGTAGCAAAATCACCATGGTGGTGCCCCATGGCTTGAACTTCGACCCTTGCAGATGTACGTTAACCATATACATTTCTTTTACTGAGCCATTCCTTGCACCATATTCTCTTCTTTTTCATCACACACAGCAATTATCATGCTACACAATATCTTCTTCTTTGCGGTAGGCACCATGTTTATCGTACCTCACTAAACACACTACTGGCATCGTCGGGCATGCCCACCTCTCCATCGCCTCATCCGTCTGGACAACATTAATGGGTAAGCCCCACAGAATTTGCCCGTCAACCCCGGAGCACGCTAATCAGGCCCGCTCGTGTGGACAGGCCTTAAGGACCAACTCATACTAACTTGGTAATAATTTTTTTGTACCCTACTATAAACTATTCTCTCAATAAATGACTTGATCATATGTAGCAACAAATATTTGTATGTTATGCAGAACACATGGGTATTTTCTAAAACTGACCTTAATATAGTCAATTCCACAACCTGGAATCCACTTCTCCATATGAAATATAAGCGATTCTCCAGATTTTGCATTGATTAAGCACCTCATGAAGTAATGAAAAGTAGGGAGTTCATGTTTGGCAACCTGAAATTAAGATACAATATGTATTTTATCACTACATGTACTCATGTACTATATAAAACATTAAAACTACCATGCATCACCAAAAACATTAAATAAAATTAATTTTTCAATACAATTCCAGCTCATACTGGGGAATATGCACTTTACTACTACATGAAAGGTGATGGTCTGTATTCATGTAGGTACAATAAGTGTTGACAGGGTTGAAATTATACTACCAACAAATAAAAAACCAAATCTTTATAATAGAGCTATACTTACAATTTCTTGCACATTTTCTCTTGGCGTAATCTTCATTAAATGGAAGGTATTCTCTTTGTTCTTGAACTTCTTACTTCTTAAGTGTGGTGAGTAGAAACTGCTATTTAGGGCTGTGTCAAGATGCTCGATATCAAAGTAAAAAGCAAAAGGTACTGTCAACCTCTTACTCGTAATGTTTCGAGAGGATGATGTTAAGTGTTCATGTACATGATCTGGCACATATAAATACAGAAGAATAGGAAATATGTCTTTGTGAAAAAACAACAATTGAAATGTATAAACTAAGTGTTAACTTATGAAGGACTGACATTTCACTTATCGAGGCTACAATCCTCACAGAGGATGCTTGTTCCTCCTTAATAAGGAGAGGTTCTAAGAGTTGTGCTAGCCTATCTGTCTCCCCTTCTCGTTCTGGTTCTCGTTTATTCAATGTATAATACCAATAGAACTTAAAGAGATCGAGACAAAGCAGTTCTAAACGGCCAGAATACCCAGTCATTTCTGATCGTAAATGCATTAAAAACTCTGTGTTTGGTTCATATCCTATAACTTTATGCACTGTTTGTTCAAGAATAGTTTTTGTAAGAACACCAGGTCCAAGATTAGCTTCGGCTATTACATCTCCTTCTCTTAGGTCTTTCTTCAAATGTTCTACAAGTGTATCAGCAGCATCCTGTCTAACAATGTAACATAAGTTCTTGAATTTTACAGCTTTCATCAAGTTTATAATCCTCTGTTGGTCACTGTTCAGAGCCACATTACCACTACCTAATTTGTCTCTCTTTTTATTGTAAACATCTCTTTTTCTCACTTCCCCATTAGTATCATCATTAGACAACTTTACATTTGACTTTAACTGCTTTCTTCTTTCATACACAAGTAAATCACTTATCACTGAATTATTCTCTTTATCATCAACTGGACTTGGACACATAGCGACTTCCTGTGAGAGAGGATAATTTTGACTACGCCTACGCTGCATCTCCATAAACTTCGTTTAAAGTTAAGCCTCAAGCTTGTTTGCAATGGTCCTGCCATTCTCATTCCTGAAAAAAAAAAAAAAAAAAAATTGACCGACTAGCACCAAGCTTTCATAAAAAAAATAAGCACATAAATTAAATTAAATTTGAATTTTTCCTGGTTATACAAACCAGAGCCTTTGATATGAGAGTATTTTTCAGACCAAGCTGGAAACCAGTCTAAAATTGGTAACTGCAGTAAAACCACTCCTCTGTCATGAAAGTGACAAGGAAAACAAGGGTACCAACCCATAGATCAGGGAGCTAACCTCCACGCACCAACACTTCCTGACATGGTTGTATTCCAAAAAAAAATGCGGAGGGGGGGTGTGGGCAATGATATGGAGTTTTCCAGAAATTCCTGGGGGGGGGGGGGGAGGGGGTGGGGGGGGGGGGGGGGGGGGGGAAATGGCCCCCTGCAGACTCTAATTCTTACTGAGAGTATGGAAAAGACAAGAAAGTACCTTCAGAGTAACCTGAAGAAGAGTTTTCCAGAAATTCTGGGGGGAAGTGGCCCCCTGCAGACTCTCATTAACAACTCTCAAGGGCCCAACGAAGCTGTCAGTTCCCACGAATTTTACAACTAAAAATTCCAAACAACTAAAAATTCCAAGAGTTGCTGTTCCAGTGCAAAACAGAAAGCAGTACCATTCAGTCCCAGGTGGACCACACTGCTCCTCCCTCAGCCAAAACAGGAGAATGCCAGAACTACACTCCCTAAGGTGTTTCCTAACCCATACCAAAATAGATGAGCTTACCTGAGAAGTGCGAGTCACTGTCAGAATCCCCTTCCAACTTGAACACCAATGTTTTCACTCCTAGAACTCAATCAAACTGAGAATGAAAGAGAGGAACCAGCTCTGACATGCCAACTCACCTTCCATCATGATGCTAGCTGCACGTTACAAGAAACGGCACAGTTTCAAGAACTTTCCCAGAAATACGATGGCTTAGGCTCCCCACACTCTGAAGCTCACCAACATACCAAGCATGGAAATGATGTAGGTAACCCCAAAACCTTTCAGCAGAAGGCTGGAAGGGAGCCCCTTCACGTCATCAGTTTGAGACCGATTCAGAGACCAGGAACACTACTAGAGAATGGGTCACTAAGTGGTCTGCTTGAGTTGCACTACCCCATCTGAACAGGTTGCACAAACCCTCTTGGAGCGACTTCGAGTAGTCTTGGTGCTAGAATCACTCTGCTTACCTATCCACCATGTTCATCAGACCATAAATGGATCAGGACAATCAAGGGAACCCTGATGACAGCAGTATATCTGGCCTAAAGACTGTTAATGCTATGCAAGGGTCATTGCCCTGCTAGCCATATGCAAGGGTCATTGCCCTGCTAGCACTAGCTATGCAAGGATTACTGCCCTGCTAACACTACTACCTATGTAAGGATCATTGCCTAGGTAACTCTCCCCATGCAACCCTTTAAGTCAAATAAGAGGAGAGGCATTTTGTTCGACTTTCCACCATGATTGACTTTAATCATTTTACATTTTCTAGGCTAGGTAGCCTACCTATAATTTTTCACACTAGGTATTACCTAGTAGGTATTGTGCAGCAGGCACCTACTAGCCTAGGTATAGCTAGTAGTACTATGGTAGGAATCTGTTAGCTACCCTAGCTTATGTTGGGTTACCTAAGTGTGGTTGGTTAGGTACATCATGAATTTTCAGTGACACTTTTATAAAACATGAAAAAATATCTTTTCAAGTCTCTTTAATAAGCTTAAAGCGAACAATAACCATAGGTAACAATATTTATATAGGCTAACATTAGGATTGCAAATTTACCTTTAGGCTTGGTACTTGAATACGTACAGGTAGGTAGTAGTAGTACCTGTTTACCGTCTACCTAGTTCACTGTAGTGGGGTTGGTGCTGAAGACGGCATTCATGCTGGTAGGCTATTAACGTAAAAATTTACTGGGCTATCTATTCAGCAAGAAATTATTCTGCATAGGTAAATGAAAGCTAGTCATAATAAACCTGAATAATTGCAACGAAACCTACTAAAAGTGTATGAGAATCTGGTTACAGTTGTAGCAGTAGTCTTTGTGTGGACTAACTTTAGAAATGCTCCCTTCTTTCTATTGTCTTAAGTTGGTTGTGCTTAATCAAGTCTTTGAAACAATGTCATCTTTCCTTTACAGTGTCTTCTGTGAGCAGATCTGGAAGTAGTAAGCTTTTATCTATTAGTTCCTCTTTATCTTTTTGATCTGGCTGCTAAACGAATCTATAAGTTTTCGACTACCTCTTCACAATAAACGTTTTAGGTGTCTTTCCTGCGTTATCTTTTTATAGCTCTAACATATTTCTGTTGTTTTAAGATAAATCTTGCTGCAGGATTCCTTGATGCCGTAGCTAATTCCCCCTTCGATATAACGTATGTGGAATGTGGATCTATGAAGTGTAAGTAAACCGCTGCCTTAGCGTCATCTTGTTCAGTAGAGCGCACAGATAATACCACCTCTGATAAGGGCTTATGCTGTTTAGTTGCTTTACAACTGAAGGCCTTTAGTGGGCTTTTCATCATTTTGATACCTCGACCACAGGTTCACAATTAAAATATAGAACAGTAAAAAGTGATGGTAAAAACAAATTCTTTTAGAATAATGATAATATTAGAAGAGCTGATATGCGATTAAAAATCCTACTTCCTATATCTTGGGTTTGCTCTGTAGTTCGTCCCAAGCGATGCTCTTCGTAGGGGTCAACGCCATATTACAGTAGTACTACGTCTTTATTCACGTACTGAATAAATATTTAATTTGCGCATATTAAGAGTTAACCGTTCCTTTCCCCCAATAAAATTACACCAGAGGAGGTCCATAACGAATTGTTACCGAGAAACATCTAAATGAGTAGGTATGAGGGTAAACACATACACATACAAGGCAACTGATGAAACATCTTACCTACCACAAAACAAAACCTATATTAAAGGAAAACTTTGCCAATTCTATACATTTAATGTATGAGATTCAAGACAAATACTTGTATCCTAGTTCCCGTTAGCCGCCGACCGGAATATTGACAGTAATTTGACGATGCTTTTGTTTGTTTATGGAATTTAATTGTACAATCAATGTTTTAAGTTCATCCTCAAGGGGCTGGTACTAAACACGCCGCACATGTTGCATGTAAGCTTTAATAGCTACTAATTTTACATTAGTCGAAAATTGTCCGTTTTATATATCATATATATATGTGTGTGTGTGTGTGACCTTCAGATTTTTTTTCTTTTTCGGGAGATGAGCGAAAGTTTTATGCGCTTTAAACTTTAGGATTAGAACTCGAGACCGAAGCCCGAAGGAAGAAAGGTCGACGGTCCGCCGGCGCACTCGCAAACAGCAGCAGCGCACCGCAGCGCAGGAAGAAGGATTTGGTCCAAACAGCAGCGGCATTTGTAAACAACCGAACGTTGCTTTTTTTGTATTTACGTTCTCCTTTACCCTGGATCGCGAATGACTGTGTGTTGGAAGACGCCTTCTGAAGATATTTAATCTTTTCTCTCATTCTAGGTGGGTTTGATAGTCTCAAGTAGACATTTTTTAAAGTTCGAGACTACGAATTTCCGTGAGTTTTTGAACGATCCTGTTGCACTGAATGGTAGGAGTTTAGCTATGATGCGGCTGCTAAGATATTACTAAGTACGTCTACGTGAATCCTATAGGTATAACCTAGTCTATATTTTCCATAGGCCTGCTACTTCATCTTGATTGTGGTTAGTAGTATTAGGTATGTTTGAAATAATCTAGCGGGAAATTAGTTTTACGGTTATCCTATACTGGCAATTACTGTAGGCCTCAATTAGGCTAGGTATTAGTGAACTGGTCCTCGACAAGCCATACCTAGGTTAAAAAACTTTATACCTAATTTAGAACAAAGGCCAAACTAGTACTATCGGAACTGAAATTGGTCAAATTTTGCGTCTAGCCAGTAGCCTCTTGCATTTTGGACTTGAACATCGGCTAGGTTATCGGAACGAGTGCAGAATAGGTAGGGTAAACAATCACGGACGATCCATCGTCATCACGCTGGCCGGGTTTTATTCACTCGATATTTAATTGGTGAAACAGGAATACAATTAAAACTTTAAGCATGCCATTCAAAAGATTGTAGTTTCGTCAACATAATGTGATATATGAAAGCCCCATACGAACTACCTTAAATAAGCATGTGATGCTCTTCGTAAAATATGTTTTCAAGGCAGTTTTGAAATCCCAATATGGGGCTGCTATACGTCATGCTGGCCAGGTCTAATCAAGGGGTGGACAATACACCAACTTTCCCAATCCTTCCCAGCACTCATTTGAACAATGTTAGCATATATTTGTAAGGTTTTTAATTGATCTTACTCAAGA
>NC_061106.1:35953122-35976313 GCF_015104395.2 Macrobrachium nipponense
TCTTGAGTAAGATCAATAAACGTTACATATATATGCTAACATTGTTCAAATGAGTGCTGGGAAGGCTGGGAAAGTTGGTGGATTGTCCGTGATTAGACCGGCCAGCATGACGATAGCAGCCATATTGGATTTCAAAACTGCCTTGAAAACATATTTTACGAAGAGCATCACATGCTTATTTAAGGTAGTTCGTATGGGGCTTTCATATATCACATTATGTTGACGAAACTACAATCTTTTGAATGGCATGCTTAAAGTTTTAATTGTATTCCTGTTTCACCAATTAAATATCGAGTGAATAAAACCCGGCCAGCGTGATGACGATGGATCGTCCGTGATTGTTTACCCTACCTATTCTGCATTCGTTCCGATAACCTAGCCGATGTTCAAGTCCAAAATGCAAGAGGCTACTGGCTAGACGCAAAATTTGACCAATTTCAGTTCCGATAGTACTAGTTTGGCCTTTGTTCTGAATTAGGTATAAAGTTTTTTAACCTATGGCTTGTGGAGGACCAGTTCACTAATACTACCTAGCCTAATTGAGGCCTACAGTAATTGCCAAGTATAAGGGATAAACGAAACTAATTTCCAGCTAGATTATTTCAAACATACCTAATACTAGCTAACTACTAACCACAATCAAGATGAAGTAGCAGGCCTATGGAAAATATAGACTAGGTTATACCTATAGGATTCACGTAGACGTACTTAGTGATATCTTAGCAGCCGCATCATAAACTCCTACCATTCAGTGCAACAGGATCGTTCAAAAACTCACGGAAATTCGTAGTCTCGAACTTTAAAAAATGTCTACTTGAGACTACCAAACCCACCTAGAATGAGAGAAAAGATTAAATATCTTCAGAAGGCGTCTTCCAACACACAGTCATTCGCGATCCAGGGTAAAGGAGAACGTAAATACAAAAAAGCAACGTTCGGTTGTTTACAAATGCCGCTGCTGTTTGGACCAAGTCCTTCTTCCTGCGCTGCGCTGCGCTGCTGCTGCTTGCGAGTGCGCCGGCGGACCGTCGACCTTCCTTCCTTCGGGCTTCGGTCTCGAGTTCTAATCCTAAAGTTTCAGGCGCATAAAACTTTCGCTCATCTCCCGAAAAAGAATAAAATCTGAAGGTCAACACACACTCACATATATATATGATATATAAACGGACAATTTTCGACTAATGTAAAATTAGTAGCTATTAAAGCTTACATGCATACAAAATGTGGCTGCGTGTTTAGTACCAGCCCCTTGAGGATGAACTTAAAACATTGATTGTACAATTAAATTCCATAAACAAACAAAAGCATCGTCAAATTACTGTCAATATTCCGGTCGGCGGCTAACGGGAACTAGGATACAAGTATTTGTCTTGAATCTCATACATTAAATGTATAGAATTGGCAAAGTTTTCCTTTAATATAGGTTTTGTTTTGTGGTAGGTAGGATGTTTCATCAGTTGCCTTGTATGTGTATGTGTTTACCCTCATACCTACTCATTTAGATGTTTCTCGGTAACAATTCGTTATGGACCTCCTCTCTATTGGGTCACTTTTATTGGGGGAAAGGAAACGGTTAACTCTTAATATGCGCAAATTAAATATTTATTCAGTACGTGAATAAAGACGTAGTACTACTGTAATATGGCGTTGACCCCTACGAAGAGCATCGCTTGGGACGAACTACAGAGCAAACCCAAGATATAGGAAGTAGGATTTTAATCGCATATCAGCTCTTCTAATATTATCATTATTCTAAAAGAATTTGTTTTTACCATCACTTTTTACTGTTCTATATTTAATTGTGAACCTGTGGTCGAGGTATCAAAATGATGAAAAGCCCACTAAAGGCCTTCAGTTGTAAAGCAACTAAACAACATAAGCCCTTATCAGAGGTGGTATTATCTGTGCGCTCTACTGAACAAGATGACGCTAAGGCAGCGGTTTACTTACACTTCATAGATCCACATTCCACATACGTTATATCGAAGGGGGAATTAGCTACGGCATCAAGGAATCCTACAGCAAGATTTATCTTAAAACAACAGAAATATGTTAGAGCTAAAAAAAGATAACGCAGGAAAGACAAAAAAAACCTAAAAAAACCCGGGGGGGGGGGTTTTATTGTTGAAGAAAGGTAGTCGGAAACTGCTTATAGAATTTGTTTAGGCAAGCTCCAGATCAAAAAGATAAAGATGGAACTAATATGACTAAAAGCTTACAGCTTCACCAGAATCTGCTCACAGAAGACACTGTAAAGGAAAGATGACATTGTTTCAAAGACTTGATTAAACATAACCAACTTAAGACAATAGAAAGAAGGGAGCATTTCTAAAGTTAGTCCACACAAAGACTACTGCTACAACTGTAACCATATTCTCATACACTTTTAGTAGGTTTCGTTGCAATTATTCAGGTTTATTATGACTAGCTTTCATTTACCTATGCAGAATAATTTCTTGCTGAATAGATAGCCTGGTAAATTTTTTAATAGTCTACCAGCATGAATGCCGCCTCAGCACCAACCCCACTACAGTGAACTACCTAGGTAGACGGTAAACGGTACTGCCTGTACGTATTCAAGTACCAGGCGCCCCAAGCCTAAAGAATTAAATTTGCAATCCTAATGTTAGCCTATAAATATTGTTACCTATGGTTATTGTTCGCTTTAAGCTTATTAAAGAGACTTGAAAAGATATTTTTTCATGTTTTAAAAGTGTCACTGAAAATTCATGATGTTCGTAACCAACCACACTTAGGTAACCCAACATAAGCTAGGGTAGCTAACAGATTCCTACCATAGTACTACCTACTAGCTATACCTAGGCTAGTAGGTGCCTGCTGCACAATACCTACTAGGCTAATACCTCGTGTGAAAAATTATAGTAGGCTACCTAGCCTAGAAAATGTAAAAATTGATTTAAAGTCAAATCATGGTGGAAAGTCGAACAAAATGCCTCTCCTCTTATTTGACTTACGGGGTTGCATGGGGAGAGTTACCTACCTTACATAGGTAGTAGTGTTAGCAGGGCAGTAATCCTTGCATGTAGCTAGTGCTAGCAGGGCAATGACCCTTGCATAGCATTAACAGTCTTTAGGCCAGATATAGGCTACTGCTGTCATCAGGGTTCCCTTGATTGTCCTGATCCATTTATGGTCTAATGATCATGGTGGATAGGTAAGCAGAATGATTCTAGCACCAAGACTACTCGAAATCGCTCCAAGAGGGTTTGTGCAACCTGTTCAGATGGGTTAGTGCAACCCAAGCAGACCACTAGTGATGTGTGTATGTGACCCATTCTCTAGTGGTGTTCCTGGTCTCTGAAACCGGTTCTCAAACTGATGACGTGAAGGGGCTCCCTTCCAGCCTTCTGCTGAAATGTTTTGGGGTTTCCTACTACCTACATCATTTCCATGCTTGGTATGTTGGTGAGCTTCAGAGTGTGGGGAGCCTAAGCCATCCTATTTCTGGGAAAGTTCTTTAAACTGTGCCATTTCTTGTAACGTGCAGCTAGCATCATGATGGAAGGTGAGTTGGCACCGTCAGAGCTGATTCCTCTTTCATTCTCAGTTTGATTGAGTACTAGGAGTGAAAGCATTGGTGTTCAAGTTGGAAGGGGATTCCGACAGTGACTCGCACTTCTCAGGTAAGAAGCTCATCTATTTTGGTATGGGTTAGGAAACACCTTAGGGAGTGTAGTTCTGGCATTCTCCTGTTTTGGCTGAGGGAGGAGCAGTGCGGTCCACCTGGGACTGAATGGTACTGCTTTCTGTTTTGCATTGGAACAGCAACTCTTGGAATTTTTAGTTGTAAAATTCGTGGGAACTGACAGCTTCGTTGGGCCCTTGAGAGTTGTTAATGAGAGTCTGCAGGGGGCCACTTCCCCCAAGAATTTCTGGAAAACTCTTCTTCAGGTTACTCTGAAGGTACTTTCTGGTCTTTTCCATACTCTCAGTAAGAATTAGAGTCTGTAGGGGGCCATTTCCCCCCCCCCCCCCCAAAGGAATTTCTGGAAAACTCTATATCATTGCCCACCTCCCCCCCCTCCGCATTATTTTTTTGGAATACAAAACCATGTCAGGAAGTGTTGGTGCGTGGAGGTTAGCTCCCTGATCTATGGGTTGGTACCCTTGTTTTCCTTGTCACTTTCATGACAGAGGAGTGGTTTTACTGCAGTTACCAATTTTAGACTGGTTTCCAGCTTGGTCTGAAAAATACTCTCATATCAAAGGCTCTGGTTTGTATAACCAGGAAAAATTCAAATTTAATTTAATTTATGTGTTTATTTTTTTTTATGAAAGCTTGGTGCTAGTCAGTCAATTTTTGTTTGTTTTTTTCAGGAATGAGAATGGCAGGACCATTGCAAACAAGCTTGAGGCTTAACTTTAAACGAAGTTTATGGAGATGCAGCGTAAAATCATTATCCTCTCTCACAGGAAGTCGCTATGTGTCCAGTCCAGTTGATGATAAAGAGAATAATTCAGTGATAAGTGATTTACTTGTGTATGAAAGAAGAAAGCAGTTAAAGTCAAATGTAAAGTTGTCTAATGATGATACTAATGGGGAAGGTGAGAAAAAAGAGATGTTTACAATAAAAAGAGAGGACAAATTAGGTAGTGGTAATGTGGCTCTGAACAGTGACCAACAGAGGATTATAAACTTGATGAAAGCTGTAAAATTCAAGAACTTATGTTACATTGTTAGACAGGATGCTGCTGATACACTTGTAGAACATTTGAAGAAAGACCTAAGAGAAGGAGATGTAATAGCCGAGGCTAATCTTGGACCTGGTGTTCTTACAAAAACTATTCTTGAACAAACAGTGCATAAAGTTATAGGATATGAACCAAACACAGAGTTTTTAATGCATTTACGATCAGAAATGACTGGGTATTCTGGCCGTTTAGAACTGCTTTGTCTCGATCTCTTTAAGTTCTATTGGTATTATACATTGAATAAACGAGAACCAGAACGAGAAGGGGAGACAGATAGGCTAGCACAACTCTTAGAACCTCTCCTTATTAAGGAGGAACAAGCATCCTCTGTGAGGATTGTAGCCTCGATAAGTGAAATGTCAGTCCTTCATAAGTTAACACTTAGTTATACATTTCAATGTTGTTTTTTCAAAGACATATTTCCTATTCTGTATTTATATGTGCCAGATCATGTACATGAACACTTAACATCATCCTCTCGAAACATTACGAGTAAGAGGTTGACAGTACCTTTTGCTTTTTACTTTGATATCGAGCATCTTGACACAGCCCTAAATAGCAGTTTCTACTCGCCACACTTAAGAAGTAAGAAGTTCAAGAACAAAGAGAATACCTTCCATTTAATGAAGATTACGCCAAGAGAAAATGTGCAAGAAATTGTAAGTATAGCTCTATTATAAGGATTTGGTTTTGTTTTTTTTTTATTTATTAGTAGTATAATTTCAACCCTGTCATCACTTATTGTTTACCTACATGAATACAGACCATCACCTTTTGTTTTGTAGTAGTAGTAGTACACATTCCCCAGTGTGAGCTGGAATTGTATTGAAAAATTAACTTTATTTAATGTTTTTGGTGATGCATGGTATTTTTTAATGTTTTATTAATAACTACATGAGACATGTGAGTGATAAAATACATGTTGTATCTTAATTTCAGGTTGCCAGACATGAACTCCCTACTTTTCATTACTTCATGAGGTGCTTAATCAATGCAAAATCTGGAGAATCGCTTATATTTCATATGGAGAAGTGGATTCCAGGTTGTGGAATTGACTATATTAAGGTCAGTTTTAGAAAATACCCATGTGTTCTGCATAACATACAAATATTTGTTGCTACATATGATCAAGTCATTTATTGAGAGAATAGTTTATATAGGGTACACAAAAAAATTATTACCAAGTGAGTATGAGTTGGTCCTTAAGCCTGTCCACACAAGCGGGCCTGATCGCGGGCCGCGGGGTTACGGCTTACCTTTGACTGTTTTTGTCCAGACGGGTGAGGCGATAGAGAGGTGGGCGTGCCCGACGATGCCAGTAGTGGGTTCAGTGCGGTGCGGTAAACATGGTGCCTACCGCAAAGAAGAAATTGTGTAGCATGATAATTGCTGTGCGAGATGAAAAAGAAGAGAATATGGTGCGAAGAATGGCTCAGTAGAAGAAATTTACGGATAGGTAATGTACGTCTGTAAGGGTCGAAGCTCAAGCCATGGGGGCACCACATGGTGATTTTGCTGAGATCCATCGGGCAATTTGACGGTTTGACCTCAAGTGTGCCCATTAGAGGGGAGGTCCACCGATCAGGCCCAGTCATGTTGACAGGCCTTAAATGAGGAAGACCACAGTTCTTACTAGTATGTACTACGGTATTTTTGTTATTCATACCATTCATGTCAAGAAATACAACCTTTGGATATGGAACAGTGGACAATTTGTTAAACTCTTATTTCATTACAGTTTGTACATTGGGATTGTTGGTATAATCTTAGTCTTGTTTTTAATGCAAAGACTGATTATAGGAGTATCCTAATCAGTTACGAGCATAATAATGCTTCATTCCCCAAAAAGGAAGCTGTCAATCCAACTCTATATAGAAATGATTAAAGAATTGGATTGAAAACCCATTTGATCAGTATTTTGCACTTAATTATCAATAGTGGCATGATGGGAATCATGCGCCTTGGTGAGGTTCCAGCCAAGAAAACTAGGTTTACTCTAGCTGATAATCTACTTATTTGCACAGCTTCAGATTTATGAGTAGAGTATTGAATTTATTCCCTAGTCATTAATTTGGAGTTTATTTCCAGAATATTTTTTTTCCAGTTGCTGGTACTTTCATTTTATGCAATAGGTGTAGAGATAACTTGTAAATTGACAAAAATAGAATGAAAAACATATCTTCACAGCATTCATGGACCATCATAAAGAATGATGTACATACAGTAATCATATGTATTACAGTATAGTGGTTCTGCATCCTTTTTTCATGGTAATAAATTTAAAATGTTTTAATTTACACATTAATTTTGTTGACTTGCCATTTTCTTATGAAAATCTTGAACATCATTATAACATTTATACATTTTGTCCTACAGAATGGATTCCGTATTGTTCGTGCATCCTCGTGAAACTCACAACAGAACAGCTTTTGGCAGCCTACAGATTGTTCACAAGTTTATCATCATTTAAAGAATGTATGTTTCACCAGTTTTGTAAGAATTGGACAATTCAGTTTGGACTGAAGGATGATGATACACCCCAGAAAATGGAAACAGATGATGCCACAGATAAAGAGGTGGAATTGTTCGATGATGTACATGAAAGTGGATGAAGATGAATTTGTAAAAAGTAAAAGGATAAAGTGGATCATTAATTAAAACACATATTTTGTTTGTTGTTTACAATTTCAAAATATATATATATTACCGCATTGTACAGCCATGATCCAATGTGAGACGACATGATTGTTTTTATATAGTCCAAATTCTCAGACTCGTGTAATGTTGCCAAGTAAAATTCTGACTTGTTGTAATGTTGCCAAGTATTGTTAATTATTTTTTTCCAAATGTCATACATGTCAACACGTTTGCGAATTCACAGCTTGCACTATTTTACCCAATGGTTATATAATTTACTGGTATAATTTGTAACTAGTGATTTTTTTTTTTCTTTTCTTTTAGCTCAAAGCACGGTGTGATAAGGTTAGGGGTCCCATCAATGACTTTGCATTTAATATACTCCTCTAGCTGGCCAACGCAACTACCTCTGCAGCATTATAACAATAGACCTAATAAGCTTAACAGTCATAACATTTCCAAAATAAGAATATTAATTAGTTTTCTTTGAATGAAGTTTTAGGCTGTGTTCATTTGTTTGTATGGTGCATGGAACCAGTGGTTATTCAGCAACTGGACTTACGAAACCACAGTGGAATGCCCAAGAATCGAGCTCGCGGCCACTGAGGTGGTAGGCCAAGACCATACCAACCACGCCACTGAGGCACTCTTGTATTACCTGTTCTTTAAAAAAAAAAATTTATTATACAGAGAAGATTGCTATTAATCGAAATATTAGTACGACTGTCAAGGCCCATGGAACATTTTTTTTGCTTTTGAAGTCTAATTTATTCATTCATAAGGTAACTTGAAGTGAAAGAATGTTTAATTAACTTCATCATGCTTTCTGGCCAGAAATTGTTAATAGTACAGTGATGCCAGTGTAATTTAATAATAGTATATAAAGAAATCTAATACACCTAGGCCTAGGAAAAACAATCTTAGCTTTAACAAAAGAATAATTTAATAGGCGAATATTTGCTAGTGAGCCATAACTTTTGAAGTTAAGAAATATAACTTAAATAATTTTATTTTTATTAAAATCCAAATATTCCTCTAACTTATAAAATGTATGGTTTCCATAATTTAATTGTCACTACTCATTGTAGACCTATGTTACACCAGGTAGTTTGTGTTGTGCTCCCACTCTTAATGGTTGCTTCAAACAACACTCCACTCACCTGTTGATATCAATTGATGCAGTCTACTTTCGTATTTACTTATTTACATTTTTTCAGCATTGAGGCATAAAACCAATCAATACGACTATGTATTTCAAATTTTATGGTTGTGTTGGAAGTAATACTGATGTTATGACTTTTTTTTTTTTTTTTCCTTCAACATTTTGAAATGAAGTTTGATTTTTTTTTTTTTTTTATCAAATGCATTGGCAATGTGTGAACAAAAGTTTGGAAGATGTTTTGTAACTGTTTTCCTGAAATTTGGCCATGCGATATTTTCTTACAATTTTGAAATATAGGACAGATTTCACCTCATCAAACACATTATGACCTTATTGTATGAAATAATCGTGTTTTCGCAAAGAAATAATAGATAAATGGAGCATGTTATGTTGCCAGTTCGTGAATTTTGAACAAAAGCCTAAGCAATCATGTTGTATCACTTAAGAAAATAACTATAAATGGAGCATGTTATGTTTGCCAGTTCGTGAATTTTGAACAAAAGCCTAAGCAATCATGTTGTATCACTTAAGAAAATAACTGTATGTACTATAATGATTTTCTTCTAGCCAGCACTCCACCCCTTATTCTGGTACAGAATATGTAAAAAAGTTGTACATAATCAAAAGACCATAAATCCAAAATGAGTATGTACTCATAACACTGTAATGTATTATAAATAAATTTAAAACTATAGAGGTGGAGAACTGATTCAGGAAAAACTAATCCTTTGGATTTATAGTCACTTGGTTATCAAAATATTTAACATCTTACACTGAAAACTTAACTCAACCAGAAATAGTAGCAAACAGTTTACGTTGAAGAAGCAAGCCGACTTTCTCTGTATTACGGCTGCTTTTACAACTGTGGTTTTTTAATGACACTTTGAATTTGAAAGAGTGTTCACAAACACTGCAAATATATTTTGCAACATCACTGTGTTTGTCTTCATGTGATTTCAACTGACTTTTTTTCCCAAAACGTTTACCACAGTGACAGACATAAGGCTTCTTCTGAGAATGGATGTTTAAATGACTTTTTAAAGAGTCTAATCTTGTGAATTTAGATGAACACTTTTCACACTGATAAGGATGTGTTTTTTTCTTATGGGTAACTTTATGTCTTGTAAATTCCACGAATCGATGGTGAAGGACTTTTCACAATGGTTACATCTAAATGGGTCACTACTGTGAATTTTTCTGTGCTGCAGTAAATCTTCATTACAAGAGTACATTTTTGGACACAAGTCACATTTTAACTGTGGAATGAATGCTTTCGCTGCATGTGTCTTTTTAAACCACTAGGTTTCTTGAAGCAATAATTGCAAATTTTGCACTGATACTCTTCTCTCTTTTGGTCATTTGAATGATTTTTTAATTTGTGCATTCTCAAGCCACTTGCAGTGTGACATGCATGATCACACTGATTACATTTATGAATTTTTTCACTATGATGAAGATCCAGATGGTTCCGTAACTGTCTTTGACTATAAAACTCTTTACTACATTCTGCACAGACAAAATTTTTTCTACAAGCATGTTACCTCCTCCTTATGTCTTTGGAAGCATATAGTTTGGTGAATACCTTGAGCAAACTGTACATTGATGGATTTTCTCTCCTGTGTGCTTCCAACATGCAAATCCTTACTACGTTTTCTGTAAAACTTTTTACTGCAATACTGGCAGGTAAAGTTCTTTTGACCTTCTACTTCATGTGACTTACAATGAACTGCATAAGCTAAACGATTGGAGCCATTCAGCACTGCATACTTCACACATATAAACTCTGAGGGAGGTGCCTCAGTCTGTGCTGAACAGCTGCTTATCCTGGGTTGTGATTTTTCCTTGTATTCTTAACTTCTAAAGTCAATCTTTCACTTTTAAAAGGAGAAGATGAATTGAGAGTAGCATTCAAGTTATTTACAATAACGACTGGATACTCCTGAATAATATCTGTTGACATCTGCATTCTGAGTAATACTACCAGTTATTTGGACAGTTTTCCTTTCTTGATCATGGTGGAATTTTTTATGTAAATAAGGTTCTTGGTCTGGATTCCCACCACCTACAATGCTGTTATTTAAAGACTCTTCACAAACAATATGATTACTTACACTGTTTGAATGTGTGCTGCTTTGCAATTTATCTTCATCAGCCAATAAAAGTTGATTTTCAGTTTGAGTTAAAGTGTCACTTATAATTTCATCTGTTCTATCAGTAAATCTAGGATTATCTGAAAAGTCTCTGGCACCCTCAAAAGGAACCTGGTAACTATCTTGCAAAGTATCTAAAGACTTGGGATCTGATGAAAATGGAATGTTCATAGTAGATATTCCGAGGTTAGAGTCGACTGTAGTTTGTTTTGCATATCCCCTTTGAGAGCTTTCGTCATAAGAAGGCTGAGGCCCTCCTGAAGAAAAGTTACCTCCATCTGATCTTTTCCCTGGCTGGCTAATAGAACACTTGAGACCACTCACTTCCTTCCAATGTTTTTGATTCCTGAGGAGGAAATCTTGCAATCTTGTCATCTGACAGATAACCTGTATTAAATGATTCATTAATTCTACCTAATGGGCTCACCGCACAATCATCAAGCTGCACAAATTCATCTTCATGATATGTAGCTTCATTTTGCTCACCAGGGGTGGAAATACATGGAGACAAAACATCCTCAGAACATACTGCTGATACTGCTGAATCAACTTTCTCTGAAATTACCAAAGTGTGAGGTGTTGATGGAACAGAACATTTTCCTGATATTTCTGTATTCCTCTCTCCATCAGACAAATAAGAGACATGGATGGCCAAAATGATGGCAGGTGGTTCTTTCTCCACTGAAGTTTGGTCAACAGAGGCAAGGTCGTTGGTATGACTTGATGTCACTTTTTCCACTGAACCAGGATTAATATTAGGAGAAGGATTTGCACTGACTAACTTTCCTTCAACAGAATTCTTATCTGATGCTCCTAGGGAACTAGAAAAAGATAAATGATGTTCTTTCTAAAACGCGCCATATTTCCCAAGCTGCCACTCACGCAATTTCAATAGCTGGTTGGCTACATGCTCTTCTTCCATGCAATCACGAGAGTTGTGTTTCAGGAGATTCAGTAGCTTCATGGGTTTCTTCTGTGGTAACAGTTTCAGAATCTGTTAATATATTGGCAGGAACAGTGTTTATACTAACTAAACTGGGACTAGGCCCACAAGAGGAATTCTCCTGCTGGTATGAACTTCTGGAAGGCTGTGGATTATTGGAAGTAAGGTTGCTGGGTCTTGAGATGTGTTGTTTGATGTGTAAAAAGTAGCTATCTTTACCAAACTTATCTTTGCACCACATGTCTGGCAGAAGAATGCTCTTAAAGTGAGTTCAATGGGTTCTTCTCTTGTCTGGTGACTTACAATGTCTCCATTTTCAGAAAGGTTTTTCCATCTCCCTTGGTATGTAAATCATCATAACAAGAACTGCCATTTTCAATGAATGTATTCCCTGAAATAGAAAAAGAAATAATAGTCACATTTCTTTTAACAAAACAGTATTTTCATGGAAAAAATATCATCACTGGCATACCATATTATCTGGATTAATAGAGCCAAGGCCTTGTCAGATGATGACAAAATCTGAATAATGGCATGTATTAAAAATCTACAAGTCATGCCACATAACATTATTATATATATTATATATATGAGAACAGGCGAGTCCACAAATAGCGGAGGTTAACTGTATATACTAATATATGATTACAAAACTTGTTTCATCGAGCAGAGCTGCAAAATAAATTATGCTAAGTCATCCTGCACAATCATCAAAAAAATAAACCTGAATGGAATGCATTCTGCATATCTGAGTACAGCAGGTACTAAACACTTCAAAATGTTATGGCTAGGAGTTAGGGAAAAATTTTTGTAAACAGAACAAATGAATTTTCATGAGGAAAAGTACAAAAATACATGTTAAAGATATTTATAACAAAGTAATACAAAAATATTTATAACAAAGTACATAAAACAAAAACAATCTTAAGACAATTTTTTACCAGATTCTGTATTTTGATCAAAAGCAGGCTTTGGATGAAAAGTGGTTGTTGAAACACCATCTCCAAGATGTCTCTCTAAGTGATGTGTGAGTTCCTGGATACCACCAACATGAGTACTGCAAATTGCACACTGAAGGGGTCTGTACATATAGTACAAGAGATGATCATGTAGTGCAACCACAGAAATAAAGTCATGTCGACAGCACAGCGGACACCCAATGGAACCAATTCTTTCAAATACTACCTGGACAAAATTTAAAATCCTACTATAGTAAATGATGTCTGTCTAAATTTGATTCAAGACTCCATCTAAACATCACTGCAATATGGCTTCAGCTTCCAAGTTTAATTTGAGACTTAGCAAAGCTTACTGCCATATGAACATGGTTCAAAACAATTACAATATGTCCTTCGTAGTCAGGGGGGTTAGGGACCACAACTACCTGTGTTAAACAAAAATCTGTGTTAAGATGGTATCCCTGTCTAAGAATGCTTGTACATAACTGGCTATCTAAATAGTTCAGACACCCATGACCCACCTCTATACAGGCTTATAACTGTCTATTTCAATGGTTCAAACACCAAATATACCTTAAACTATCATCGTAAAATCCTTCAATATAATTTTAGTCATTCTTACAACATTAACCTTAAAAATATATGGCTTTAAACAGTGGTTCTCAACCTTTTTGTTATTATCACACCCTAAAAGGTGGTCCTTCCCTCCACAGCCTTCCTTGCAATCTACGTATAAGTACAATTTCTTCCCAGATTTAAAGGAAATTTAAAAAAAAAAAGAGAAGAGGTGTTTTTATTCCTTATGGGAATGAATTAATGAGATACTTGACAATGGTTCTTAATTACTGGATCGCGTTCACTTACTGTACTCACCATCAGTCAAACTTCTGGTCGATCCTGTTCTCTAGGCTGACAAAGTGGTTGGGTTCCAAGGAGCAAGATCCAGGCGAGGGAGAAGCGGAAGGACTTGGCATACACGAGACATTAGAAATGGGAGAGGTAATAACAGGTATATCTGTACTCATTTACTTTGGATTCTAGTTACTAGCTAAACCTTTATTCTCGGCTCTAGCAACTGCCTTCCTCTTCCTATCTCTTTCTAGTTTACTCCAATGAGACGTTAAATTCTTCCAAGTTTTCTCATCCCAGCCCCCACATTCCATACAAGTACATGTTATTAACTGAGCAATCCTGTTCTCTGCAAGAAGCATAAATGGTATGAGGATCATAAGATGCCTTAATTAATTTGGTATTGCAGCCTTTTCTGCAATACCGAAGACTAGTCGAACTAGAGTACGACAATCAAGAATTAAACCCCAAAATAAAACACAAAAGATTGCCAAAATCTTTGAGTAAAGCTCTAACAAACCAAGCAACATGTCGGTGAACCTAATTCGGAACAACCAATCTACTAATTACTAATCGGCAATTCTCACTGAGAGAAAAGCCAGTCGTAATACCAAAGCACTGAATAAAAATAACTATTTAAGACTGAATAAGATAACCACAACAAACTCACTCAAGAATTCAATATCAAAAGGCCATAAGCCAAATACTTCACCGAATCGGGAAGCAACAAGGTCGAGATCCAAAACAAGCTGCATTCCTAGCTCTAGGACGGCAGAAAAAAATGAGCTCTTTTCAAGAAGTTGTTCTTCTCCTTCCCACAAAGTGGGAGCCTAGTCAATACTCGACAGAAGAAGACAAGTACTACAGCGAATTTTGAAATCTAAGCTGACGTTGAAATAGAAACTACAGCGATGTAATTACTGGGTAAGTTACTCTAACAAAAATATAATTTATAGAGCATCTTGAAAAGTGAGTAAAATCATGCTATTAAAATACACTTTTGTGAGGTGTTTAACTTGTAATCCTGCATGAATAAAATAATGATGTACTACATACCTTTATATTTGCATGATTCAAAGCAAAAAGCAACTAGTTTAGTAATTTTTTTATTTTTCCAATTTTTCTAAGGTTCCAGAGCCAAATTAGTTATGTACAAATCATGGTTCAAAGTCTAATAACTTCCATATTGATAATTTTACAATTTACTGCATTATTCCTCTACAGAACCTCTTAAAAACAAATAAAAATCTACTTATTTTCTTATAAATATTTGCAAACAAATTGTGAAAGGGAAGAAGGTTTTAGCACATCACAAGTGTATAAATTTTGGGAATATTCAGTGCAAAAAAAATGATAGCGGTAATGGTTTCAAGTAATAAAAAATTCAATACATTCTACTCAAATTTTGTGTATGAATCCCTCTTGATTAGTGATATTTTCACTTTGCTTTTATTACAAGTGTTCTTTGTATTTCAGGGAGTGCTTAGTTAATACATGTATCGATGTTTTCATCTGTGAATATCTATGAACAATTCATCAACAGGTAACTCATAAATCAACTTGTTCAGAAGAAAATTAGAGGATCCTAAATAGGGCAGCATTAACGACTCATGAATGAAAAATAAATGTGACACTTAATGATTCCTGCCTCATTTAAAAGGAAACTCAAGGACAAAGCTGAATCCTAACTACATTATGAACAAAGTCACCATACCAACTTTACCTTAATGGGATTGTGTTAAAGAGATGACGAGTACTGAATTTTGTTTCAGCTACCAACTACACTGCTGCTTCATTTATTTTGCCAAGGCAGCAATAACATCCCTGACACAGCAAAGGGCCTCCCTCTCTTGATTTCTTTACCTTCTATTTTCAGCAAATAGCACAGTATTGAGCAGTATGTACAGTATAAGTAGAAAAAAAAAAAGTCTATGCAGTTACTTCTTATTCTTGATTTTCAGTTTTTCTTCTTCTTTATACATTGCTAAAATTTCAGCTGAAACTTCCCACACTGCTTTAGTTGTGCAGTCAGTATGCAGTCCAGTAAACCATGACTGATCATGTAGATCATCACATCCAGGAACTACTACTCCATACACCTGATTAACTATATTCAGGATAGCTGCAGAGAGAAGAATGAGGTGAATATTTTTATCACAATAGGTGAATGGTATATGTCTTGAAGTAGAGTAAATGATAAATCTACAAATGGAATGGAGTTGAATTTCTTCTCTCCTAGCCATTCTTTCAATGATTCAACATAGTGAAGCAAATACTTATGGGGGAGGTCTACTTTCAATTTGAAGCCAAGAACACGCATAAGCAGAAGTTCAGCTTGGATAAGAGAGTCCCTTAAAGCAAAATAAGGCTCAAGAGGCAAAGGAGGGGTTCTCGGGTAACTAACACAATTTTATTCCCACATTGATGATGTCCCGGATTTTTATATCATCATCTTCAACCTTTGACGCAAGGTACAAGCATGTACAACCAATGAGATATGATCATATTCTTTAAGGAGATACTACAAAAAAACCAACCTGGAAGTATGTGGCAGCTGTAGCTACTGTCAACAAATTTGCTTTTAGTTTAATCCCACATTCAATGATGTATCGAGCTCCTGCAAATTGGCTAGGACATTCGCTATAATCTATTACAGGGTTTAAATCTTCTTTAATTTGTTCCCCAGTTGAGGTCTTCTTGTCATCAATCTGATATTCCATAGCCTTTAAAACATAGCATTTAGATGCAAAACTTTTGCAGGCGAGTACCACTTGATCTGAAAAATAAAAAAATACGGTTAAGACATTAAAAACTTCAGTGAATAGTAAGCAGAGCCAAACAACCATCACTTACAATACATTGAGATATACATGAAAAATAAACTAAATACTTCATTAAAAATTTATATTAATTATTTCATACACATACGTTTATTGGTATCAGTATTTTTATGTCTCATAAATACTTTGCACAATGTATTTACATACTGAAGTATACATGTTTATGGTTAAATATAATAAAACTTATATGTACGTAGTATGTAATTTGAATTTTTCCTTTGTACACAAAAAAAAGTCTTCAATGCTAGCTGGAATCAGTCACTGAACTTGGTAACGAGGTAGTTTACAGGTGGTTAAGGAAGTTGAGTCAGGAAACACCTCGCTCATCCATCAACACTACAGCAAAATCCTCCTAGCTTTGCAGCTAAGCCCTACCCACTGCATGCCAGTGATTGGCTAGCTCTCAAAGGGAAAATTCCATCACACTAGTTAATAGTCCACAAGATTACCAGTACAGATTAGGCTCTGTTCAGTAACATCGAGTTCCCTGCATGAATCATGACACCATAGATTTGAGTTGCCAGAGTTGTAAAGTATGTAACTCATATCTCCAATAAAATCTAAATTAAGTTGTATATAATTATGAAGATCTTGGATAATTTTGTCTGAGAATCTTTCTTTTTTATCATGAGTAGCCTAAACATGCATGTTCTTTTTTTTTCTTCTAAATTGGTGTTGGCCTATACACATATAAGCGATTCCACACAGACCACACTAATTGAAATAAAGCATGGACCTATACAACCAATTCTGATATTAGGGTATTAATTAATCATAATCCTGCACATCAAATGTTAATATCATTGAGAGATAAGGCCTACATATCAATTTCTTAAATTTTGAGGCAATGACAGGGTATAGACCTACACGTCAATTTCTTATATTTAGAGGCAATGACTGGGCATAGATCACGTCAATTTCTTATATTTCGAGGCAATGACAGGGTATAGACCTACATGTCAATTTCGTATATTTTGAGGTAACGAATGGGCATAGACGACATCAATTTCTTATATTTTGAGGTAATGACCAGGCATAGGCCTACACATCAATTTCTCATATTTTGAGGCAACGACAAAGCATAGACCTACCTGTCAATTTCTTACGGGCTATATGCAAACATTGTTCAAATGAGTGGTGGGAAGGACGTGGCCACAATGTGAGAGATGAACTGTTCTAGTCCTGAGGAGATGCCATATTAGATAATGACTGCCCTAAACATATTTTATGAAGACTTCACATGCTTATTTTAGTTCATATAGTGGTTTCATATATCTCATTTTCCTGACAAAACTTCAATCTTTTGAATGGTGTGCTTAAAGATTTAATTACATTGTTGTCTCAACAATTAAATACAGAATGAAAAAAAGTGGCCTTTTTCAAGAGAACATGTCGCCATCCGGTCGTTTACCCTATGTCGCCATTCAATCATTTACCCTAGCTATATGTACTAGTAATGGCTCTTCAGTATGTCTTAAAACCTCCAAAAACAACATTAACCTAATCAATTATTCAGTCTGGGTTTTGGATTTTTTTTTCTGGCATAGCCCATAGTAAATTTCCTTAAGTTTATTACAGGCATGATCCCTTAACGTTCTTCAGGTGGTTGTGCTGTGGCATCCAAGATGCCCAATTAGTACCCAGTTGTGGGAATTAGCTATAAAACCAGCCAACTGTAGGCTAACTAGACCTAGCTATACCTACTACCTATACATGCCTAGTTGACCTAGGTCACATAGGCTATGCCTGAATAAGATTTATAGCTTCGGTAGCCTACGTATGGGTATCTGGACGGATTCATGTTGACTTTCTACATGTGTCAAATTCCACGTCACGGTATCTCTGTTGTAACATTAGGCCTAGGCTACCTACTGGCTATCTATTAAAGGACTTTGAGTGCCTCTGGGGATCAGCGCAGTCGGAAATTAGGGCTAGGTAAGGTCAATAGCCTGTCATTAGACCACTGGATAGCCTAAGTAGAGTAAATCCTGTTTCGGATCATCAAGATAGCCTAGGCTGAGTTAAAATAGGGTATGCTAAATTTCTAATTATCTAGTAGGTAGACATTGTGGTTCGAAATAGGTAGGTACGGTTAATCTAAGTAGTAATAGCGTACAATAGTTTAATAGAAATGTACTAGGTACCTTAATCTCTGTTAATCTGACGGTGCGATAGCAGAAGCTAGGTATAGGCTAGGTACTACGAATTCACTTGCAAATCAATGGCCTAGCTAGTACATCATAAAAGAATACCTATGTGTACTGTGGCAAACACCCTAAAGTGGGAGAGGCTACGGAACGTAAAAATCCCAATGAAAAATAACAAACTAGTATGGTAGTAGCCTATACTATTATTCCTCATACGACAACATAATAAAATAGGTAACTGCAAGGAACGGTGCCGCGAATAGTACTACAGCCACTACCTGGGGATTGGGGCCTCAAATGTTTAGAACTGGCCCCTGTGGGTTACCTAATTACAGTCTACCCTCCATAGGTAAATTAACACCTAGACGAGGAGTTAGTAGGTAGTATTTCCTATCAGGTAGCCTAGTAGCCTATACCTACTATTAGCCCTATACCCCCACAGACTACAGGCCCCAATACATTTCCGTTAGAGTTCATTGTTGTCCATTTAATCTTATCAAATGAACACTGCGTAACTCACCAATTGGCGAGGGTTATGGAGGGTAGCGGAACAGTACAATGACTCAACGTGTCAATGGTCACTCATGTACGCTAAGTTGCTAACATGAGCTAGGTATTACTTACTATGGCCTATGGGTATTGTCTTTGCTATGGGTCAACAAAACAACAGTAGCGACGACAGCCGACAGGGCAGGCCAACACTCAAGAGCAAAACACATTGGGGTAGGTCGGCTCTCGGAACTTTGCCAGGTGTGAGTTATGGTTGTAAAAGAAACGTCTGCAAGGCCATTATACATTTTTTGGTTGTGAAACATATATTAGAAAAGGGTGTGCATAATGCAATACAAGTGAGATAATCTGAGAAAAATTGCCGAAATATTAAGGAATCTACCCTCTTATGTTAGAGTTATCTCAATCCGCCCAAGTGGCTGGTACTAAACTTCTCAAAATATCTCACCTGTATTGCATTATACACGTCATTTTCTACATTGTATACTCGATGTATAAAATAAACTATACATTCGCACGGCCGTCTCCTTTACATTTACTTGATCTCCTTTTTGGCAAGCACACCAGAACTTTAAAAAAAACTGAATTCGCGCTTATATCACCACTCGGAAGGTACTTATTATATCATATATTTGGTTATTTTTAAACGAATCCGATATCTGATTGGCTGGTCGGTAAAAAAAAAAAAAATCTTACAGGTTGTTTCCTTCGAAATATTTATCCCCAATTAACATTAAAAAGAAAAACAATCTCCTTGCGAAATGATGTGTACCATTAAAATATAAATTACACGGACTTGAAAATAAAGAAAATAAAAACTGACCAATTTTGCAGTTTTGCCTTAAGAAGGTCCGGTGGTCGGACCAGATAGGACACCACATTTTAAAATAAACGATTGCATTATTCAAGTAAAATTGGATAAATGATAGTGACAGGGGCCTGGCATGCATACTATCATTAAATTTCTGTAGCCTGTCGTTAGTTATACGGAAATCTCTGCAAAAGCAAATTATTAGCCATTATATATGATATTATTTAAATGTTTTAAGGAATCTGCAACTACTTTTGCTTTTCAATCTTGATTCATCAATCTACGTACGTCTAGCTCAAAATTACTTACAATAATAAAATCCACGTCTAGCAAAGTCAAGCCAACTCCCTAAATACTACTTATACTGGGGCTGGAAGTTAAACAGTTGAAATAAAAGTGAGCTAAGATTGAATGCCTAATTGTAGGGGAAAAAGGGGGATTGAACCTCTGCACTTTATGGTATGTATTAATGAGTCGAATTTATTAAAGCCTTTTTGAATTATAGTGGACAATCATCTAGCCGTGTTTGAGTGATTACATGAATAAAGTTGTGAAAGTGGCTGGATATCATTCGAACAACTTTGAATTTGTACATGACCTACAGACTTATCAGTAATATATATATATATATATATATATATATATATATATATATATATATATATATGACCGGTAAAAAATGTTCTGTAACAAACAGAATTCCATCTAATAAAAGGAGCCCATAAAAACACCAAAATGTAGAAAGAAAAGTACTATATTTCAGAGACTGCTCTCTCTCTTCAGGTATATGAATGAGAAAAGTTTACAGAAAAGGTGGTATATACCAAGAGATCCGTCCACACGTAGGCCAATTTAGGTCACCCCCGCTGATAATCTTCTTAAGCGTTGGTGAATGAAAACTTCGTCGACGACATCTGAGATCCACCCGCCTTTTGAGATGTTCATTACCTTAATAAAAGAGAAGGCAGGTAATGAACATCTCAAAAGGCGGGTGGATCTCAGATGTCGTCGACGAAGTTTCATTCAACCAACGCTTAAGAAGATTAAAGGAAGATTATCAGCAGGGGTGACCTAAATTGGCTTACTTGTGGACGGATCTCTTGGTATAAATACCACCTTTTCTGTAAACTTTTCTCATTCATATACCTGAAGAGAGAGACAGCAGTCTCTGAAATATAGTACTTTTCTCTCTACATTTTGGTGTTTTTATGGGCTCCTTTTATTTTAGATATATATATATATATATATATATATATATATATATATATATATATATATATATATATATATGAGCTGCAAAATTAATTAAGGCTCGACGGCGACATGATACAATGTCCCAGGTACTCGTGGAATTGCTCTGGCAACCTACCAAGAAATAAAGTAATAACAAAACATGTGTGGGTCAACGTTTCAATTGCATAAGTGCACAAGACAACGGTAGATCAGAGAAGTCTTTCAGCAGAGAACAGTGACGGAGGAGGCCAAAGTGGCTTAAGAGTTTTTAAAAATCTTATTACAAGAAAGTAAGCTTGGTGAAATTAATATCTTACTTAAGTGAATTCTAAATACAATCATAATTTATGGCTGTGACGCCAATGAAAACAGGATTAGCGATAATTTTGTCACGTAAGTAAGAGATTTTGAAACACCCTATAGGCTATAGACTAGAATTCGGCTAGAGTAGTTTTTAAACGTTCTTCAATGCGTGGCAAATTGTTAGTTGAAAAACGCATCATTAGATCATTTAGTAACATGAACTTGAGCCATGGCCTTTTTAAGATTGACGAATTGTTGAAAAGCTTAAGTAAAACAAGCTCTTTGATATTTTACAAACATACTTTTTTACAGGGATTTGCAGCAATTGCATATTTCCATTAGGTATGGTTTTGTTTTGAACAATTCTTATTGACATAGCTACTTAAGTAGTCTCACGAGACTTTCATTTTATTTTCACGTGAGGATCTTTCATAGTCTCATCCACGGGACCATTGTGGAAATACAGAACAGAATAAATTCAGAAGAGTTTTTTCGAGATGAGTCCATACAGAGAATCGTTTCTTCTGGGTGCACCGGAAATGAAGTAAAGAAGATGAAGCATAAAATGTACAACAAGAGCAACTCGTGCAGTGCCTCTAATTTATGCAAAGGCCCATTTAAATCAACCGCCAAGTCGCCAGCATAAAGGAGCCGTTCAAGGGGCGTTTAGTTACTACTGTTGTGTTCTCTAACGTTATCAACTCTTTATACAACTTTACAAATTTTACTCGTTACCTCTATTCAACTACTTCAAGGTATGTTTGGAGGCAGACATTGAGAGTAGTGTTTTGAAGAGATGACGGTTGAAGAGAAAGCTTTAATTATAAGACTTTGGGTGGCCAGTTTAGAAACTCGTTCCCAAAATGCTTGAGACCAAAACAAAGTCTCCATTTTGGGGACGAGGTTTTCCATGCCCTATGTAAACAATCCCTCTAAACAAACTGTTACGACTCTTTTAGTCAATGATGCTGAACGCTCCTTTTATTTTCTTTGCTTTTAAAAGAGCTTGAAAATGCAAATCTAATCTTCCATTGTGTTTAAAAAATGATCTAGGTAGCCTATGGGAGCAGCGGGAAAGCCAAATAGGCTAGTTATTTAGCCAGTACCATTTAGCCTACTAGGCTAAACCTGAGTGAAAACTTGAGTATAGTTGACCCTAGAAATGCCCTATACCTAATTCCCATTAAAGGTTTCCCGTAGGGGGGGCTAGTGCCGTCAGTGGACCTTAGGCGGTGCACTGTAGGCATTACTTAAGGTTCTTTGCAGCTTGTCTTCTGGCCCTAGCTGTAACCAATTTCGTCCCTATTACTGTACCTACTTTCATATAGGCTACCTACCTACCTACCTTTACTCTTCATCTTTCTCAGAAAATACGGCATAACGCATTCCAAAACTAAAATGCATTTTTTGAAAATGTTTTCTTTCCAAAATATAGTATTCTTTTTAAATATTAATTTTCTATATATCTTGTATTTCATTTTTTATTAATCTGCGAAACAAGGAGAATACAACCATGTATAACATTACTAACTAGGTGATAAGTTGAAAAATGAGCAAGAAAATATTGGTTCCATTACTGATGTTGCTAATGCATAATATTGCCGCCGTCCTTTGGTAGCGACTCCCTAGCACCTCTTGGGTTAAGAAATTGAACCCTACTCACATGGAACGAGCCAGGGGCCACTGACTTGAAATTCAAGCTTCCATAAATAGGTATGATGCTCATTAGGAAGAGAAGGGAAAGGAAAATACAGAAAAAAAGAGATTCATACTTATTAAAAATGAATAAATCTATGAAAAATTTTAATATGCAAGGTGAATAGCATTAGGGTTAAAGTATTGAGTAGAATTGAAAACATTGAAATTAAATCAAGACAGAACAACAAACTTCAAGCTCCAGCCCCTGAGTTAGTACTGTATTCAGTTCTCTGAGT
>NC_061106.1:35976813-35995931 GCF_015104395.2 Macrobrachium nipponense
TCTTACTCAAGATTGCATTTGTAATCAGCACAATGAAACAACACATTTTGTTGCCTTATTAATTACGAAAGTATGAAACTTGTTATTCCTGGGGTCATGGTTTGAACTGAATTCATTTTTACCGTGTAATTAGTGGTTCTATCCTTACTGCCATCACAACTGAAACTCCACATTGCATATTTGATTGTAATTATACACATTATTGGTCTTAATCCACTCCAAATAGCACTTGAACCACGTTGCAGTTCCTGGTTCCCAAGCGCTCACTCCACAAACACAGTTACGAGCAGCAGATGACGACAGTGTTTATGAGGTGCAAAGCTTTATTCCCTTAATTGTTTACTTTACTCATTATATAGTTTAACTTTACTTTGTTACTTCAAAATGTTTATTTAATTCATGTCTATTAGTATCCCTTTTTTTGTAACCAAATTACCCCGAAAAATTACAGATATTTCTAAAGTACTAGATACAATCCAATGTTTCTAACCTTGTCGTACATCTGGCTGCCGAAAACCATTGCGGAGCATAGCTATTGTATAAATTTGTATTTTTCTAAATCAAAACATATGCTCCTCAATACTAACTTTCCTCTTTTAACGACTTTCTGGTCATTGCGAATTCGGCCCCATAAATTTCTTATGGTGTGAAAACAGACAAGAGGCCCAGGGAGCGAAAGCAACTGCATCACACTACGGCGTTAACCCGGCAGTAAAACATCTTGATATATCCAAAAAGTAAATATATAATAAAGATATATATGCGCATTACGATTATAACAATTACATGAATAGCTGATAACAATCTGCATGAATAACTGGTAAACTGTTCTGCAAGAAAGTTGAGTATATATAGCAATTATTTACAATAGGTACGAAAGTCAAGATGTCGTGACGACATAATAAAGGACTTAAAAAAAACTTTCTAATTCTGAAAAATAATTACTTAAATTTGAGTCAGAATCGAGTTACTTTTTCAATAAGTATTTTCAAATTAATCATCATAAATTTGTAAAATATTGATGTTTTACTATTTATTTAAATAATTATCTAGTACACTCTTCTTTGTCGTCTTCTACCAAAACTGTAGTTTCCTTAAAAATGTCGTGGCAAGGGACCGTTTTCCGATTGTTGTGATGAAAGTGCTCCAGCGTCTATGGGTACAAGTGGTGTGCGGATTTATCACAGGAAATGGGAAGTTTGTTGACACAAGCGACTCTGCAAACATCTAGATGGCATCAATCTTTTAAGTTATTTAATTGTAAGGAAAAATTTCGAAAGCCTTTTGGTGAAGTTTGCACTGCGTTGGCCACCCTTTTCATTACCCTCTGTTTAAAGCTTAAAATATGGCCTTAATTTCTAACTTTGGAGAAAATACTTACTTTGAAAGGAGAGTAGAGGTCTTTAGCTGCGTTTCTCACCAACAACAACTCGTGACTGATGACCATCTCTGGTGTCAGGATGCGTTATAAGTACTTTTTCGGAGGGTGTCCAGCCGTGATCGTCGGTGTTTTGGCCAGTCCATGCGGTGTTTTACCCTAGTGGTCAGGGCTACTAGCCTACTACCTGCCTAGGCTTAGGTAGTGTGATTTTTTGGTAAAATTTAAGTGTTGATAATCAAAAGGAGGCTAAAAAATTATTAGGTCTTCCTACATGATATACAAACCATCAGTCCTTTACATTAGGAATTAGGTTAGTCTAAGTAATCGGGATACCACAGGTATTTCTTTGGAAATTATTTTGGATGCTTAGCTAGTTATTAACAGTTTTCCATCAGTCAATTTTTTTTTTGGTAGGTAGCTACTTAATCTACAAAGAAACATATACTTGTTATTTTGCCTTTTATAACTTGAGGGTCATCAAACAAAATAAGTGTTTGTTCCTACAAAATATACGAACTGTTGGTCCTTCACAGTAGGAAATGCTTGACGCGTAGCCTGGACACGGATGCTGAAATCTTCAATTAATGTGGTTTGGTAGTTTCCTAATTAACTGGTTTGGTCATTGGTTACTCCCTCCTACCGGACGTAAACATTCCAATTTTGCTTTCGGCCGTTGGCGTGGAAAGACATGTTGTCTCTGCTCTCTAGGTGCCCGACTGTTGATTCACTGTTATCTTCAATTCTTCTACCCCGTTTGGATTTTTCCTTGTTTTTCTAGTGAATAAGTGGTTGTGTGAATGTTTTTGATGAATGCTCAGCAAACCCTGGATTTGTAGCCCATGTTGCCCTCTGCCCACAGTTGGCATTGCCCAGGGTGGATGGCAAGAAGTGCTGGAAAATTTGCTCTTCCTTGGCTTTAGACCCTCTCTTCCTTTATGCTTCCTCCTGAGGGCTTAGTTTGCTGGTGAAGTGATGTGTGCAGAGTGTTCCCTTTGGTCCGCATCCCAGTGGGGGAAATTTGCTGGGAGGAGGAGATATATTAGGAAGCCTAAACCTGTGGTGGGGGATAGTGCAGCCCCAACCACTCCAAACATTGCTAATCCTTCATCATCTTACCTCTCTCAGCAACTGTCCTGTACTCTCTGCCACCCTTTTTGGGGGAGGCCTCTCTCTCTCTCCACTTCCTCCTCTGAGTTGAGGGGGGAAGGACAGGGGGGGAAACCTGTGGCTGTGGACCTGGAGAACGCTCCTCTTAGCGTCTATGCTCGCTTCAAAGGTCCTTTTTCAGAGATGAGGAACCCCCCAACCCGACTTTTTCTTCTGCCAGTGAGGTGTCGGGATTAGGTTAGACATGGTCTTCCATTTGGCTCATGGGACCTCCTTCCTTAGAGGCGCTGCTGGCTCGTCTGAACCAAACATCCAGCAGCGCTGTCACCCATGCTGTAGTCACCACCACCACAGCTACTTTGACCCATCCTGGCTATTACATGCTGCCACACCTGGTGTGGTCTCATAACCCCATGAGCGTCTCCTCTTCAGGGTTGATGGGTGACCAGCAACATATGCCATCTATCCACTTCCGATGCCCCCAGTGCCTCCCCCTCCTGGTTTTGGGGTGTTGCTGTTAGCGGTATCTAGGTTTCCTGCTTTACCCATCTCCCATGGCAATGACAGGGATAACAGCACCAGCAGTACCTGCCATCATGCCTACCGCTGCTCCTGCCCCTGAGCCAGGCCCTGTTCTTAAAACCGGACCTGCTGCTGGTAACAACACTGGTACCAAGAGCATGAGGTCAGTGGCATTGCCCCATTCCTAGCATTCTGTCAGAACCTGTCGGTTCAACAGGTTTTGAAGTGGAGTGGAGTGACTGGCTCTCTTTTCATCTCTCTCATCCTACTCTTTCCCTTTGGGTAGGGAGCAATGCGGACTGTTACATACAGGCGGCCCTCGGTTAGCGGCAGGGGTTCCGTTCCTGGCCACCGACGCCAAGTGATTTTCGACGCCAAGCGATTTTAAAGCCTACGGCCGCCGCACACCTTCTTTCGAAACTCTAGACCAGTCAAAGGCGCCGTAATCCCACAACGGCGCAATAAGTAAAATTATATTTATGCAGTATAGTACTATAGAATTTACTGTACAGTACATGTGGGTGTCTAGAGTATGTAAAGATATAATAAAGTTTATACAGTGTACAGGTAGCTGTAGTGTTCAGGTTACGATCATTAGTCTTACGATAGTTCGATTTTATGAGAGATCAAATTACAATGGCCTAACTTTATCCATCTTCTAGTTACATAAGTTCAATAACAGCAAAAGAGAATGATGAAAGTATGGTTTTAACGTTATACTCGTTGCGTGAACGTGTACAGCCATGAACAACCGAACGAGAAACGACTTTTTTTTTTTTTTTTTTTTTTTTTTTTTTTTAAGTACAACCGAACTGGATAACATCTGTTTGGCTTGTATTTCGATCATCGTACTACAGTGCAACATTACCGTATTTGTTATAAATGGTGTTATGTATAGAATAGAACTGAGATATCTTAATGTAATAACTTTATTCGCTATAGATCAGAGATCAATATAGATTAAAGATCAATCGGGAAATATACCGTTAAATTTAAACCTAGTTATAACTGAAGCTGAGAAAACTGTTCAAGCTGCTAATGACTATTATCGTACATTGGCAACAAGGATAAAACTGTAGTAAACGTCTGCCATCACACACAACTGTAGATAAAATTGGGATAAAATCATTTTAATCAAAACTACTGTGCTTGAAAGAACACATTTTACTGTTGATTTCATGCCGATATAAGATAAATAACGTAAAGTTCGTATTACGATGATATAAAGGATTACGTATTGCTAACGGAATCACGTAATTTTTTACGCAATAAACAGCCGCCAACGTAATCTGTTAACGAAAAAAATAGTAGTTCACATTCACAACGAGACATATTCAATAAATATTTTCACCTAGAAACACGCTGTATAAGGAAAAATAACTTTGTCTCATATAAGTCAAGTAGTATATAGATATTCGTTTATGCTAACTAGAAGCAAGAGCATTCGCTCAGAATTGCGTTATGGTGAAACAGACTCGTATTCATCAGCTGATTTCTAACCACAACATTGGCCGCTCCGCGGAATACGGGCTTAAGTTTGCCGTAGTATTTTAAAATACAATAATATGAGAATACATACAATATTCTTGGATACAGTGAAATAATGTATAACTTTTTAAAGGATTTATGGAAAAGATGCATAATTAATAAAATAACACACAGCATTTTTCGGAACTGGCGGACAAGAACGAACATGAAAAACCATCCCCTGACAACGTTGAGCGTAGTTACAAAGGCTGCCTTAATTTGTATCTTATTTCTGTACAAAAATGAAAATACCTTTACACAATATATTTTCATACACATTTTAAGCATAAAAGCATAAACATTTGAAAAATCGACACATCGATCGCTAAATTTGCACTCTTTTATAACTTGATATTTTCGGAAGAGCGGCAGACGGCGGCATACAAGAACGAACTTGAAAAACACATTGTAGTCGATAACTTGAAGGGGAGTTTCAAAAGCTGCCTTTTTATCATATTTCTACACAGAAATAAAAATACCCTATTCGTAATACATTTTCATACACATTTTAAACATAAAAGCATAAACATTTATAAAATCGACACATCGATCGCTAATTTGCACTTTTTTTAAATCAATATTTTCGGAAGAGCGGCAGGCGGCGGCTTACAAGAAAGAACATGAAAAAATATCGTATTTGATAACGTGAAGGGCAGTTTCAAAAGCTGCCTTTGTATTATATTTCTGCAGAAATAAAAATGCCTTTCACGCAATACATTTTCATACACATTTTAAACAAAAGCATGAACAATTATGAATCGACACATCCATAGCTAAATTTGCACTTATGTAACTCGATATTTTCGGCATAGAACAGCGTCAGAGGCATATATTTTACCCTAATACCTACGTAATAACTCTCCATAAAATTTGTTAATATAATTTGCATAACCTTTATGGTCTGAACGGCATTTCTACATATGTATGAACTCGTTAGACAACGGCGCTAGCGGCGCTGTTAACTGAAATTTGTGCCATAAAGATACCTTTAAAATGCCTTATTTTTTTAATGAATATTTTTGACGACCGCCGTAAAACCGATTCGCCGTTGAGTGATTGCGCCGTTAACCGCGGGCCGCCTGTACATGATCGGGTGGCTGATGCTGGTAAGACACTTCTTAGGGATAGTAACATATTTATTTTCTTTTGACTAGTTAATAGAAGTAAATATCTGCCCCTTCCCTTCACAAAGCAGGGAAGAGGGACATAGGACAAACCCATAACTTGTATCTGCCTCATTGTCTCCAGTATAATGATCCTTAACTTTCTCTTAGCGCCTCAGCGGCGTGGTTGGTATGATATTAGCGTCCCATCTCCTCCCCTTATGGGTAAATGCAGAAGACTTGTGATCTTGCAGTTCTTTAACTCCGATCAGAAGTCAGTGGCTGGATTCTCTTCCTTGCTATTACGACCAGGAAGGAAATCTCAGGTAGGCTGAACCCCAGTCAGTTCCATGTGGAGATCACTCAGATTCCACCCACCAATCAGTGATTCTTCTTATCATAAAGGATTGAGGGTTTGTATATCGCATAGGAGCAAATCACAATTTTTGAATGTAAATTATATTTTTCTTATCTATACAAACCTGAGGTCCTTTACACTTAACTTGCCCACCTCATGCCACCCCTCAATCTGCTACCTGGGCTGAAAGCAGATTGGAATGTTTACATCTGGTCGGAGGGACTACCAACGACCTGACTGGTAGTTAACTACTGAACCGCCTTGTTTAAAGATTTCAGCGGCTGTGTCCAGGCTTTGCCTTAAGTAATTCCTGTCGTAAAGAACCTCAGGTGTGTATAGTTAGGAAAAATACAATCTACTTTCAAAAATTTTGATTTTTTCATAATCCATCTGTTGATGAAATTGTTCAGAGCCCTCCTCTTGATCCCACTCTGTGACATTAATTCACACACTAGAGGATGGTTTTGAACTCCAGTACTCAGAACACAGGGTGGGAGTGCTCCCTCTTATACTTTTGAGTGTGTTTTATAGATAATTAGCACATTTAAAACTATTGTTAAGTGATGTGTCTACTATATAAAAATCAATTTTTATTTAAAAAAAATAGTACAGTAGTTTGTTTATGAAAAGAATGAATATTTTTTAAAATTTGGTTAAGGATTTGATTTCTAAAATAGTATTTAATTCTTTTAATGATTTTTTATAGGATAGCCATTGAAGTATGGAGAGCCCAAACACCTCTTATTACTTACTACGCTGGAGTGATCACATTTCAAATTATGCTGAAATGTTTTTAACTCTGAGGGAGCAGGTAAGTTGTTGATTTATTAAGTTTCAGTGTGATAAAACTGTATTCCCTATAGGTGGAATAGTGTCATCAGTGCACCTCACATGGTACACTGTAGGCATTAGTACTTAAGAGTCTTTACAGCATCCATGTGGCCCCTGGCTGCAACCTTTCTCATTTCTTTTGTACCTCTATTCATATTTTCTTTCTTCTATCAGACTTTCCACCCTCTCTAAAAATTGTTTCCCAGTGCAACTGTGAGGTTTTCCTCCTGTTATGCCACTCAAAATTTCTAGCTATAAATTTCCCTTTGTTCCTAGGTGATATACAAACCCTTGGTCATTGTGATTATATCTTGGTCAATTTTTCCTTTTAGTATTGAGTTAGATGTTTTCCAGCTTTATCCTTAGTATTTATATCATAGATATTTGTTGTTTCATATAGATTTCTTATGTTTTGTCAATACTTATCTTTCAGGAAGAATTTGTTGATTGCAGTATAGCATGTGAGGATGGAATTGTAGGTGCCCACAGATTGGTGTTGGCAGGATGCTCCTCATACATACGAGATCTCTTTAAGCGCTCAAGTAACCCACATCCAATCATCTTTTTACTTGATGTGTCAAGGTCAACTGTACTTCTTTTAATGGAGGTAAGAATGATTAGAGGTTAAACTGAAAGCAAAGCAGATACTCCTCCAGCTTGTTATTTTTAAGATTGATATTTGTCTTAAAATAAACCTTTACTTTATAGTAGCCTAATTCTGTAGTCAGCAGCTTCCCAGACACATCCAGAAAAAGATGACAGCAACTTCCACATGGTTAGATAAGTATCTCTAGTATTTATGGCAATGTTTTCATCATAAATACATATGCTTTAATTGAGGGTTTTGCCATGTGTCAACTCAGCTGAGGCTAAGGAATGTTCATGGTTATGGCTGCAAACTTGCAAGTTAAGATTTTGTGTTTGAACAGCGTTCATTGTGTTGTTCTTTCAAAAGATTTAGTATTAGTATTTGGAATTAAGTAGGCTTTTAATTTTGAAATACCATGATGCCAGCCTTTTACTATGATACAATAACGATTATTTATGGAGTTGTATAATCAGTTTTTGAAATGATTCATACCTCTTATGACACCTCTAATTCATGTGTCAGGCAGGGGAACGATAGAGTTTGAAAACTAAAATAGAATCATCTAGTGTGAACCTTCTGTTGATTAATCTCTTTTGGGTGTTTCAAATGGCTATTGTTTACCATTCACTTTTTTCTCTTGTCATTGGCCCACAAAGACATATTGAGTGTTGTCTGTTTTTGTTGCTTATTGAATTGTTTTCTAGACTTTGGGTTTGGGTTCTCATGGTTTTGTCATTATTGAGGATGTCATCCAAAGAGGATAAAACAAATTATATCGAGTCGGTAAGGTAGGGTAAGAGGTTTTATACCCACCTTTGCTCTCTATATTATGGTGGTCATGATGTGTGTTAAATGAAGGAACGAGGATTATTCTTTTAATGATTGCCTTATCAGTGTATTGATTGGCCCGATTAGATGAAGAATGATTATTTAAGTATAAGCAGATGCAAGACGTAGATACATAACTTTAGGAAAGACAGAAAAAAGGGTCTTCAAAACACCACAGAAGAAGGCGTAAGAGTTTCTCATTTTTTCATGATCGGTCAGATAGCAGCTCTTCCTGTTTTCCATAAAATGCTCCTCCCTCAAAAAAAAATATCTTCTCCCAAAGCCCCTCATTATTTAGGATATGAGGTTTAGCAAATAAGAAGCTGATGCAGTTTGTTTTAGAGTTGATGTTTGAAAGTTTATGTGGGTAACCTCCTCAACATTTGTTGCATTACTGTCCCAGTTTTTCTTATGCGTGAAACAAACCTTCTGTCTTAACAATAGGATAATCTCTTGTGCCAGCTGGAAACTGGTTAAATCATCAAAGATTGTAAAGCAAGGAATCTGTGGTGTCTGGCAACTCATGCATATACAAGGTGGAAGCTGGTCACCAACCAGGCATAGAGCTCCATGATGTGTCAGTCTTTCTTTGACTGCCTTGGAGAGTAGTTGCTTGCGCTCTCCTTCCCAAGCTGGTTACTTTGTTTCGCTGTGTTTGTATGTGGGTGCCTTGTTGATTATCATGGAGTCCTCCAATTCTTCTAGGCCTCATCAATGCATGTGCCTGGGCATTCAGGGATTTCTGTGCTCCAGGATTTTAGCTGCTACCATTACAGATCCCCATACTACATGCAGTAGGTGCTGTTCTAATTTTTGTATCATTACTAATCCAGGAATGTCATTCCTGGCCTGTTGCAGGGGAGGGCGTTCTATAAGAAGAGGGAGCATCATAGTGCATCCTTCTTGGGAGGGTTTTTTGCCTCTCCATTTGGACAGTTCAGCATCCCCTTGGTCCATAAGTGTTCCCTCTGCATTGGTTGTACCGCTGTCTCCTTGTTTTTCTTCCATCCATTCGTCGTTGGAAGTATTGGGAGTTGCATAAAATGAGATTGTTTAATGTAGCCCCATCTCCCATGGGGTATAATGTCCTTCCTGCGAGGGAGGAGGCTACGCCTTCTGTTTTCTTTTATTTCAGAATCCAATGGTGGCTGTTTGGGTGTCTAGGGCTCCTGGGTGCCCCCTCTTTGGATGGCCAGTTTAATACGGTGTTCCCCCTGTATTCGCCGGGTATGTGTACCAGACCCCTCTCCCGAGAATAGCTAGAATCTGTGAATAGTTGAAACCCCTATAAAAAATTCTTAAAACTGCCTATTTTGTTAGTAAAAATTCAGGAAAATTCCACTAAAAATCTTTATACTACTTGGGTTGTTAAGTAATTTTATCACAAAAAGTGCATTTGTTCCGATACGTAATACAAACCTTTCGGTCCTTTAACAATAGGAAGGTAACTAGCAGCAGCTGGAACGGTCGTAAGCTTCGAACAAGGGAGTTCGGTAGTTAACTGCTTGTCCGACAGTGCACGCACCGTATTGGGAACAAATGGCATTTTGTCGAAAATTGCATTTTCCCTAACTATACAAACCTGAGGTCCTTTACATATAGTCCCACCTCATGCCACCCCTCACTCTGCGTTTTTCCTGGGCCTAAAGCAAAAGTGATTCTTCACCTCCCAGTCGCGCAGTGCGCGTACTGTCGGACAAGCAGTTAACTACCGAATTCCCTTGTTCGAAGCTTACGACCGTTCCAGCTGCCACTAGTTACCTTCCTATTGTTAAAGGACCTCAGGTTTGTATACTAAGGAAAAATGCAATTTTCGACAAATTGCCATTTTAGGATGAAATTGATAAAAAAAAGGAAATACCACAAATATACAAATTTTTCGTGAATAATGTGGGTACAGTATATTTTCCAGAGAGAAATCCGTGAATACCGGGGGTTCATGTAGTCTTTTTTCGGGTTCCCCCCATACAGCAAAGGAAGTGCCAGCACTCTCCCTCCATGTTAGCCCAACCTTAGTTATGCCTAATGGAAGAAAGACTGGTGCGTCACGTGGTTCCAAGCCTGGTCAGTGACCAACATCCACCTCGTATACACGAGTTGCCAGATGCCACAGATTCCTTGCTTTACAATCTGATTGTTTTTAATCGGTTTCCAGCTGGCACTAGAAGATTATACTGTTGTTAAGACTGAGGGTTTGTTAGCTATGAAAAATACAATTGACTAAAAATTTGTCATTTTTCTTATGCTAAAAGCTATGTTTTATTAACATAGCTGCTGGTTTATTGTCAAGGGGGAGTACAGTAGACGCCCTGTATTCACGGGCGATGGGTACCAGACCCCCTGCGAATACTTAAAACCCCTAAAAAAATGCTTAGAGCTGCCTATTTTGATAGTTAAAGACAAAAAAAAAATCCTCAAAAAATGCTTAACGTGAGTTTGTTCACATACGAAACAAACCTGAGGTCTTAACATTAGGATGTACTAGCGCCAAGCTGGAAACCGGTAGAATTAAAAATAAACTTGTGAGATCCAGGGACTATGCCAATTGGCATCTATACCCGGTCACGGGGCATGTATTACCCAGGATGCCCTCGGCGTCCTGTGACCCACCAGTTATCTTTCTACTGCCTTTAAGATAGGACGTGTTTACTGTATCTGTTTAAAACCGGTTTTAGTTTGCCCTTTTTTATCCATTTCACTTTCATTTTTCTTGTTAATTCTCTTTCTCTGAGTGTGGTCAGTGTGGATGTGAGCTGTAATTGTGTGTAAGTAGTGAGATGGAGATTTTTGCTTCACCATTGGGATCTTCTTCCGTTTCGAAGACAAGACAAAGGAAATGCCTTGGGGTCAGTGGCTTTCCGTGTTCAAGATTCCTAACTTTGGTGTCGATGGATCCTCGTCCAATGTGTAGCAGGTGCAGAGAAAATGTATGTACAACTACTAATCCTTGTTCTGTTTGTCGTGGTTGGTCGGTGGAACAGTGGAGGAAGTTTTATGAGATAGGCCAGTACAAAAGAAAGGAGTCGACACTATCTTTGGATGACCAAGCGTTGCTGGCTTCTTTTGTATCGGCAATACAACAGACTGCTCCATATGTTTTGCCACCTGCTTTTGATTTGTCCCATACCCTTTCGGTTTCTCCTAGCGGTTCGTTATCGGAAACTCCAGGAGAGGTTTTGGGTAATTTTATGCATAATATTTACGCTCCGTTGTTCCCAGCAGGGAGGGGGGGGGAGCATCGCCATCTTTGTTCCAGGTGCCGGCTCACAACGCGAACAGGATGGAAGGTACGTGGGCGGCGCTAGGCCTACCAACCTTGGAAGGTTTGCTGTTGCACGATTCCAGGAGAGCCCAGCAGCACTGAATATTCCTCATCCCCCTGGCTTACACTTTATGGGAAATAATGCCGCGGCTACGCCAACAAATTCAATGTTTACGGCAATGCAGAACGTTGGAGGTAGTTTTGCTGCAAATGCAGGGATGCCAGCAGCAGCCGCCCAGTCTCTCCCTACAAGATTGGTGATGTCACAACCGACATCACACACCAACTTGGCAGACACAATGACGTCACAGCCTGCTGCTTCTTGGTCTACTTCGCTGCCTCCGGACCCAAATACGCTTTCTGATTCTGTGGTACACACTGTAATGAAGAAATTACAGGAACTAGAGAAGAAAATTAATAAGAAAGACAAAAGGAAAAGGCGTGATTCGTCTTCTTCATCTTCTTCCTCTATCTTGGCGTCATCACTGAGTTTGATGATGTCACAGCGTGTACCAGTCAAGCGTTGGAGGATACGGGATTTCGTGTCTGATCCTCGGGCCAAGTGGAGAAGAGTGAATTCTTCTTCATCTTTGGGCCAGGACTGTCACATCCCAGTCAGCAAGAAAGGCAAGAAGTCGGTGGCTGGTAAGCTCAAAGCTAGCGGACGAAGCCATGTGCAAGAGTCCGAACGAGCGAGTGAGTCGACGGTCACTGGGCTAGCGGCCGACGCGGAGTTGCCAGTAGAGACTACAAAGAAATGCCATTGGCAAAATCGACGTTGGGTGCGAAAAGTGCAGCAAAGGATAGAGCACAGATACTGGTTTCGCCTGTAAGACCGTTTGAAATACGGAGAAAGGATGAAAAGGCTCCTATTAAAAGAACGAAGAATAGAGAGTTGGCAACCTCATCTGAAACGTTGGTGGAAAGCGTTGTTCGCCTAGATGAAGGATCAAGGCCGAATTCTCCGATGGCCGTTGGAGACGATATTAATCGTCATGGAGAGGAAGTTAGCTCGGTTTCGAGAGCCTTCATCTTGGAGGTATAGGCGATATTCTCGCTCTAGATCTGCGAGCAGAGAAGGAGTGAGGCGATCTCATTCTCCTGCTAACTGTTCGGGATCGAGCCGTCGGCAGCCATCAGAGATCAAAGAGGCCATGGCCGTAGGGGCAGACGGCCACGAAGCACCCGGACGTTTGTCAGGGGATAGGAGTGAGATAGCATCTCCTGTAGCTGAGCACAGTACGCTAGAATCGGAGGAGGGAAAACCAAGAGTTTCTGGCTCCGTATTTGGAGGTGATTGATTTGATTCGTCAATTCAATAACCTTTCGAGGAGAACGGAAACACCTGCCAGTATGCTTCCTCCGGGGATTGACATGGCGTTTGTTGAAAACGGATACCAAGGTGTCTTATGAATTGCCTTGTTCAAAACATGAGGAGTCCGTTTTACAACACGTAAACGCACGGATTGTGGTAAAGGATAATTCCTTAAGATCAAATAGATCGTTTAAGTTCATCCCTCCTCCAATGATGAAACAGGAAATATTATATGATACCGATGGTTCCTTTGCTATCTAGACAAATTAACCCAAATGTGGTAAGGTTAAGGCCTGGATTAACCTTAGATCAAGTTAAAGTGGAATGCCCTTCGATGACTTGCCAAGAGGCTGCTACGTTAGAACCAACAGCTTCTTCTGTCTTTCAGACTGCTTCTTGGCTGGATCTTTGGTCAACAGTAGTGGCGAAGATTGCATCCTCAGAAGTGACGAGAAAAGTAGTGGATGAATCAATGTTCATTAGATTACTACAATCAGGTGCCAAAGCAAATGCGTACTTGACAAATTTAAGTGCCAATGTTTGGGCAAATATCCTGTTAATGAGGAGGGATGCAGCTTTGGCTAGACTAAGCTGCACTGTTGATTTGGATTCCCTGCTAGCAATGAGGAATTGTGGTATCTTAGAGTCGCAATTGCTGTTGCCAGAGGCAATACTGGAAAAGGCCTTTGATAGAAGAAGGATGGACACTAACGATAGGTTGGTGCAGCAGGCAGTTAGAAAAACATCTATCAGTCAAGCTAACCCTATGGAGGTAAGGCAGCAGCAAATTCCTCGAAAGAAGCCAGTGAGGCATAATATCCCTAATAGAGCAACAAGACCCTCTTCCCCAAAGAAGTTAGCTCATCGGCCCTTTCACAATAGAAATAACAGACAAAGGGGGATTAGGGGAAGAGGGAGAGGCTCAAGACGATAGGATGGGTGCCTCTCATCACTCAGCCACACCAGTGGGGGGTTGCCTGGCAATCACTGGAAGGTGTGGCAGGAACTGGGAGCAGAGCAGAGCATGTTCTCATGGTTGGGTATTTGATTCCGTTCGAAGTATCCCCACCCCTGACAGAATGACCCATTACCTCACCTCACGTATGCTCAAGAACCTCAGAAGGCTTTTATTCTGCAAGATGAAGTGAAGAAGATGATGGAAAAAGGGGCTGTGGAACAAGTATCCATTCTGTCAGCACTATTTTTCTTGTACCCAAAGCCAACAGGGACTGGAGGACAGTAATAGACCTGTCAACATTGAATCTGTTTATGAGAAAAACCAGATTCAAAATGGAAACTCCAAAGACAGTTCTACAAGCAGTCAGGATCAAGGACTTATGCTGACATTCGACTTGAAGGACGCATACTTTCAGATCCCAGTCCATCAGTCTTCCAGGAAATTCCTCCGCTTCAGTCTTGCAGAGAAAGTTTTCGAGTTCAAAGTCCTGTGCTTCGGATTAACAACATCTCAAGTTTTTACAAGTGTTCACTCTTGTGTCGACATGGGCGCATGCTCAGGGGATCAGGCCAATAAGATATCTAGATGATTGGCTGGTGATAGCAAAGTCCAGAGAGAAATGACTCAGGGACAGGGCGACCCTTCTACAGTTTTGTCACAGCTTAAGTATTGTGATAAATCAGGAGAAGTCGCAGTTGTATCCAAGTCAACGGCTGGTGTATCTGGGAATGGTTATAGACACAATAAAAGCCAAAGTATTCCCGACAGACCAGAGAGTAGAGAAATGCAAACAAGTGGTGAATGCCTTTCTGGAAAAACAAACAGCCAGCAAAACAGTGGCAGGTAGTACTGGGAGTTCTAACTTCTTTGGAGAAGCTAGTACCATAAGGGAGGCTACACCTTCGATCTCTACAATGGAGGATGAAGGAGTTTTGCTCACCAATAGTAGATCACCCGTACGAGCAGATTCCCTTGTCGGCAGAAGTGAGGAAAGACTTGCTGTGGTGTGTGAAGGACAATAATCTGACAGTGGGTGTTCCCCTTCAGCAACCCTCCCCGGTCTTGCTGTTCTCAGATGTGTCACTAGACGGTTGGGGAGCCCATATGGAGGAGCTGATGGTTTCAGCAAAATGGAGTGACGAGGACAGAGAACTCCATATAAACGTGCTGGAGTTAGAAGCAGCGTTTCTAGCACTACAGGAATTCACGGAGAGGGTGAAGGGGCAATCAGTGGTATTGAAGTTAGACAACACCACAGTAGTAGCTTACATAAACAAACAAGGAGGTCTGGTTTCTCGACAGTTAGACGTGATGACAGTTCAACTTCATCACTGGGCTGTAGAGAACCTAGTAGACATCAGGGCTAGATATATTCCAGGAAAAAGAAACATAGTGGCCGACAAGTTGAGCCGCAGGGATCAGATCCTGGGAATGGAAGTGGTTCTTGCACCAACAGGTAGTGGACAGGATGCCCATGTTGTGGGAAAGGCCGATCATAGACCAATTTGCAACCAGGTACAACAAAAAGTTGTAAGTGTATTGTTCGGTAGTCCCAGACGTAGAGGCAGTAGCAGAAGATGCGCTACAACACCCATGGGACAATCTGGACGTTTACGCATTTTCTCCATTTTGTCTAATCCGTCAGGTTCTGAACAGGGTAATGCAGTCTCAGAACCTCAGAATGACTCTGGTAGCTCCTTTGTGGCCAAAGGTAGAATGGTTTCCGGACCTCTTGGAACTCCTAATATATGTGCTGAGAGAGTTACCCCCATGGAACAACCTACTATGTCAGCCGCACGCAGAGAGGTTCCACCGGTCGGTGAAGTCCCTATCACTTCACGGGTGGAGACTCAAGTATCTCCTGCGAGCAAGAGGGTTTTTGCAAAAAGCAGCAGCCCAGATGGCAGGAAATATCAGAAAGTCATTGGCAGCAGTATACCAAGGAAAATGGTCAGCATACTGTGATTGGTGTCGTAGAGGGAACTTGTCTCTACTCGGAACCACTATTCAGCAATTAGCAGACTTTCTGATATATCTCTGAACAGAAAGGCATATGTCTGTGTCTGCGGTAAAGGGGTACAGGGCTGCTCTAGCCTTGGTCTTACGTGTGGAAGGTGTGGACATTTCATCTTCATGGGTTGGCCATGTTGATGAAGAGCTTTGAGCAGTCATGTTTGCCAAAGGAACTAAAAGCCCCAGATTGGGATTTGACCATGGTACTGAGTAGTCTGACAAAACCCCCCCTACGAGCCACTAAGGCAGTCCACAGATAGGAGCCTGACCCTGAAGGCAAGTCTTCTTATTGGCCCTAGCTTCAACCAAAAGGGTGGGGGAACTGCATGGCCTGTCATATATTGTAAAGCACTCGAGAGGTTGAAAGTCAATGGTGTTTGAGTTTGTTCCAGAATTCGTGGCCAAAACTCAAAACCCATCAATAGTGGACGGTAAATTCGACTCCTTTTCCATACCTTCTCTGGCAGATTTCGTAGAATATGAAAGAGATGCTTCTGTGTCCCGTCAGGGTAATAAAAGAGTACTTAAGAAGGACAAGGCACCTCAGGCCGGGATGCCGGAGGTTGTTCGTAAGTACAGGACGGAACAAAAAGGAAGTTTCCAGGAATACAATATCGTTTTGGCTAAGAGAAACGATCAGGAATGCCTACCTGACAGAAGACAGGGGGTCAGATAGCCAGGAGAGGGCTAGGGATCATGACATCAGAGGCTTGAGTGCGTCTTTGGCCTTCAAGAAGAATATGTCTGGAGAGAATTCTGAAAGCTGGTGTTTGGAAACGCCAAACAACTTTCACTTCCTTTTATCTAAAAGACGTTGCCTATAGATCCTTGGATACCTTTTCTTTGGGTCCCGTGGTGGCAGCCCAGCAAGTGGTATAGCTCATCCAGTACCCCTGGCGGGTCAGTTTGTGTCTAGTCTAGAAGTAGAATGAATGGGATGACTGGTCTTTTTTCTTTACTACTTTCTTTCTACTCCTTTACCTACGGGCGGTATGAAGGAGAGTACCATCATAAGCTGGAATGGACTAGATTCAGGTGAGGTGGTCAGCCATACATAGTATACTTTTCAGTAGCAACACACCCCTCTCAGTAATAGGGAAGAGAGGGGTGAGGGTAGATCCAGATATAAGGGACAAGAGTGGTTTATGAGAATGGAAGGTCCTCTATTTTCCAATAGTTTATAAACCATGGCATGGTACCAGCACCCAGTGAGGGAAACCAATAGATTCTCTTATATCTTTGGTTCAAGGGTTTATAGTCCATTCTCTTGAAATACTCCTGATATTCGGAATTGGATATAGGTGGCAAACTCACAGTCAGTTATAGAGACTTACCTCCCTCCAATAAGTAAGTCTATCCTAATGTTGAGACTGAAAATTTGTTTCATATATGAACAAATGACAAATTTGTAACTAATTTGTATTTTTCATAACTAACAAACCTGAGGTCTTAACAGTTAAAGGCCCACCTCGAACCACCCCTCTTGCAGTCTAAACTGGGTTAGAAGAGTAACTGGTGGGTCACAGGACGCCGAGGGCATGCTGGGTAATACATGCCCCGTGACCGGGTATAGATGCCAATAGTCCCTGGATCTCACAAGTTTATTTTTAATTCTACTAGTTTCCAGCTTGGCGCTAGTAAATCCTAATGTTAAGACCTCAGGTTTGTTAGTTATGAAAAATACAAATTAGTTACAAATTTGTCATAAGTTGATAGTTTTATCACAGAAAGTGCATTTTGTCAAGAAAACATGAAAATACAGTAATTTGAGAATATTTCTCAGTGAAAAATACTGCGAATAGGTGAATTGTGTGAATAATGGGTATAAATGGTCGGTATAAAAATCTGCGAATTGTGAGTCTGCAAATAGCAGGGGGCGACTGTATATGAAAGAAATAGACAGGTTACGACACAGCTTAGCTCTTTGGTAAGGAACCCCAGCAGTCTGAAAGAAAATATTCCATGGGTGTCTCATGAGTAATCCAGGCTTTCTTTCATTCAGGATTCCTGTTAGGGATTAACATTGAAGGGGGGGAAAGAACCTATATATTTGTGCAACATACTTAGTTCCAAAGTGACTTGTCTAATTATGTAGGAAGTATCTCAGAAACACCATGGCATCAAGGATGTAGGAAGTATCTCAGAAACACCATGGCATCAAGGACACTGTTTTCTGCTAAGGTGCCTATGAGAGCTGAACTTACCTCACCACCTACTGACACAGTGCAATCAAATGTTCTATCTCATGCCTGTAGTGTTTGAGGAATGTTACCTCTGATGGCCACCCCATAAACTTATCTTCAATAGAAACATTTCCAAAGACAGCCAGCAAGGTTCTCACCCTCCAGATGTCATTTGAGGCAATTGGACCTAGGCTGTGTTGGTGGCAGATTTGGGGGGTTTTTGCTGGTGGTTTGCTCCATCACCTGACGAACAACAAACAAGAAGAAAAGATCAAACTGTGTCAGTGAGGGAGAGAAAGAAAGGATGCACAACACCCACACTGGAGCAAAGACCATTACATCAGTAATATCAGTCAGGGAGAATGCCAGCAGAAACCCCCAATATTACCAACCAACACTGTAAGAGGTTGAAAAGCTTGTGCTTTATTTATTCTCTCTGTTGATGATTTACCTACATGTATTTTGAAATGTAAGGGTAAATGATAACAACCAAAGCAGAATCTGTTCATTTCCTTTGCAAATTTATGATACCATGTCCCTGCAGATGAGAATATAATAAGAAGAATCGTAAAGACTCTCTACAAGCTAAATTCCATTGAAACTAATTTTTTTTAACAATACTGCCCAAAAGAAGGGACTTCCTCCATATTATTATTATTATTATTATATTATCATGATTGTTACTAATATTTCCCTTTATGGCAAAGTTTTAATGTTACTGAACTGTATTCAATTGCTTTACTATATACAGTTTATATATATATATATATAATACATTTTATTTTTATTTTCAGTTTATTTATAGAGGGCAAGCTCATATACCTCACAGTCGACTCCGACAGCTTGTTACATTGGGCAAAGCCTTGAAGATCAAAGGCTTATCGCAGGTAAGATAATTAAATAAGTGTTCATATATGAAACAAACCTTTGGTCTTAACATTAGGATAAATACTTAACGTCAGCTGGAGACCGGTAAAGTTTAAAATAATTGTGTACGCAAGGGACTGTTGGCATCTGTGCTTGTAGTTTTAGAACTTATCAGATCTTTTAGGTAGTTACTGATGTAATTGTACATATATATATTTGAATAATGTTTCCTGTCAGACTGAAAAGGAACTTGTGCAATTGTCAGAAAGCTCTC